>NC_139631.1:22562743-22822743 GCF_964638095.1 Poromitra crassiceps | reverse complement strand
ATTGTTAAGGTCCTATATTCACAACACATAATGTATAATTATAATTTATAATTTATTTAATTGTATAATAATTTATATTATTTGCATTCATCACAATGACTATCATTCAAAATGAAGAGTTACATTTTTTTATTTACAAAATGACACCCACTCTTACATAGTGATTGGAGCATCTATAACACATAAAAGGGCAAACCTACATAGTATGTATGTGTACAGTATGTATGTATGTATGTATGTACAGTACCATGTATCTATCCTCTCTGTTACACTTTCCTCGGACACCGTCGGGCTGACAGCATTCATATTTGGCACGGGTACCGGCAGAGGTCCTGAGCAGATGGTGACATGGCCATATTTTTGAATTAGGTCATTATGGCCAATTAAATGGCAAAAAACATCCAATTAGTCATAGCACTACCCCCAGCAGCCAGCAGGTGATATACACACATGCACACACACACACACACACACACACACACACACACACACACACACACACACACACCAATTAGTGATAGCACTATCCAACGGGCACTACCCACACCAGCCAACAGATGACACCCACACACACAGAGACATAGCAGTACCCACAGAAGCCAGCAGGTGACACCCACACACAGATACATAGCACTACCCACAGCAGCCAGCAGGTGACACTCACACACACAGACTAACAGTGATTGCATGCTCCAATGGGTATCAGCAATTCGTGATAGCACTACCCACAGCATCCAGCAGGTGACGCGCACACACACAGTGATTGCATGCTCCAACGGGTAACAGAACTCGTGAAAGTAAAGGACCTCGTGCTTTTCCCTGACAGAATTATCTGTTCTGTGATTGCATTTTCCCCACAAAATGGATATATAGTGTATCAGTGTTGAATGAAACATATATATATACCATGACTATGTTCTGTGTGCAGAAATCATCTAAAATGTTATAGGATTTGCTATAGAATTTGCATTTCCTCTCTAGAGGTTTTCTGATGTAATCCCTTTGTGGTGCGTGTTGACAGTGATCATTTGAGATTCTTGGTTTTAGGCCTGCTTTATGAAGTGAAGCGGTCTCACTGCATGTTGAAGACACTGAAAAAGAAGAGATAGTATGTCTGAATATCACAGACCATAATTGTCCCGAACCAAAGGGGGAGCTATGGCTTGGTCTCCGTCCATCCGTCCGTCCGTTAGTCACACAGTAATGTTGACTTTGTGCCACTAGGGGGCAACATTGACAATGAATTGGACTGACCCAAGGGTGGATCTAGTGGGGGACAGCATGTTTACTATTCACTTGTTTGACATTTCAAATCATCCCAGAAACACATCTGTGACCGTGCCTTGATTTATGGTTTATGTTTACATTTCACACTCAGCACTTCACCTTATATGTGTTGCCTTTTCTCCCTCTTGTTTTTCTGCCCTGTGCTCAGGTTTTGGGAGGGTGGAGCTACAATCTAATCAGGCTAATTGGAGAACACCTGGGCCCGGTGCTTCTCCCTAGCAATAAAGCTCTGCCCTCCTGGCAGAAGCAACAGATCTTTCTCACCCTGCACTCATTTTCATGCAAGCACCCAACCAACCCCCCCCCCCCCCCCCCCCCCCCCCCCCCCCCACACACACACACACACACACACACACACACTTCCACCCATGCAAACATACACTACACTACTGATGAACTGCGTCTCCCCCTTGTTTAATTGTCATGGCTCCTATAGGCCGGGCGGGGTTGTGACATCATCAGCTTCAGATAACTGCTGAGTAGACAAGACAAAACAGATGCTCTCTTGCTCGCTCTCTAGTTCCCTTTCCTTTTATTTTTTGACTTTCTTGCCCTTTTGAACTTTCTTCTTCTTCTTTACTTCATAGAGGTGTACCTCACCTCGCATCACGCCAAGCCCCGCCCACTCATCCACCGATGGACTCTCATAGGGAGGGGCCAGAAAACGGGCCCCTCCTCAGGAACTGCCCCAGAAGACGGCCGCGACACGGTGGACTGGTCTCGGATCAGCTGAATGTCACACAGCTTCAGAGTCTGCAGTCTGCCCTGAGATTTCGTCACACCCTACTGGTGATTTGTTCCCATAAGGAAATATGTCAGTAATAGCTACACCTTCATGAATATGGACCAATGTGGGAGCTTTGTACTGTCTACACAGTGACTTCAGTCAAGCACCTCTCTCTTAGGAGATGGCATACTAGACCGTCAGATGTAGGGTTTTTTAGTTGCTTAAAAAAACTGATAGTATGTCTAGACATCAAAGAAATTACGCAAATGTTGAGAAAGGGCTTTCTCTTGTAAGTCTTGTGACCTTGCTGTCAGGCAATAGTGGATAAAATATGCATTTTACACATTTATTTGAGATTTGAGATTCACAAGTAATGATTGCATATTATTTCTATCAGCACAGCGTTAGTTCTATATTTGGCATCCTGTTGGTGAAGAACTCAATCAAAAAAAGAATGAGTCTGGGGGAGGCATCATCACAAGTTCATATAGGCTAGAGGGGGATTGATTCCCTCATGGGTACAATTTACAACTGTAATAATGCAATCTGGTCACGGTGAGGATTTATTGACTTGTTTATCTGAAGTAACAAGCTAGCAGTGTGGATCAGCTCAATTAACCAGCGACTTGCAAAACTAGTCTAAATCGGTGTCTCTTTACTTTCGGTCTTCTCCATTTCTACTTGTGCTTTTCTTAGCTGTTTGCTGTTCTCCGCCCCCATGATCTAGTTAAGGAGTCCAAACCATGAGGTGTTTTTTTTTAGCATGGCTGACAGGAAAGGGGAGCACTCCTACTGCCTACCTCACAACTGTAGGCCTACCTCACAACTGTTAGGCCTATACCTCACATGAATCAAGCTTCACATGATGAATGAACCCACATGTGTATAATGGTCAAATAATCACCTTTAAGAATTTGACCAATGAATCAAACTGGATCCTCTGCACCAAAGGGATCACTTTGCTCAGTGAGAGGAAAGAGCAGAAAGTAACTGCTCATCGTTTGCACTCTGGGCCGTCTCACTTTGTCCGGGGGTCCCCCATCACTCGCCTGGCCGAAAGCATCGACTGCAGCGGGGCGGATTCCCTGCAGGCGCGCTGTTCATTTCACGATTGCGTGAAATAAAGAGGAAGAGGATATAACTCGCGGGGGAGAACTGTCCTGAATGTACATGATATTATTACAGTTTGCGTGGCAATCGCTATTTTTGCTGGTATGTGCCCGTTCTCATGCACTTTGTGTGGTCAGCGTTATGAATTCACTCATCGTCATCGCCGCCCAGTGAGTTATATAGAGAAAGAAAGAAAGAAAGACGGAATGAAAGAAAGAAAGAGTTTCAACATCTGTTATGCAGCTGTGAGGATTTCTACGGGACGCCAGGAGAAAAAGGAATTAAACACAGGGGGAGAAGGAGGGGAAGCTCAGAGAAGGGCCGGGGGGGAAGAGAAACAGGGGATCCAAAATGGCGGGATTGGATTAAAATGGCAGGACTGAAGGAGTACCTTTCTATTTAGCCAATAGCCACCGACATATTAGCCTGGTTGAATTTGCCATGTCAGACAGGACTGCCCTCTCTTCCACGTTCCACCACTGACTCATATTTCAACCTACAAGCATAGTTTTCACTTTACTGGAACAGAGGGGCAACCATTTGCATCCTGAATGTATTTTGACTGTACAGTACGAAGTTTATTTTAACATCAAAAGTGGTTAATTTATGTCACAAGTGGTTAATTTATGTCAGCGAGGGTTAATGGTAAAATGGTATTCACACAGTGCTTCGCTCACCGTGTCCCTGCTACTTTCTCAGTTGTGACGCGACAGTGAAAATGGGGCCACACACACACAGCGGTGTGGCGGAGTGTGGGGGCGCTGTGGCCCCAGCCTTGGCCCGCCGCCGTCACTCCTACAGGCCCTGACAGTAATCAGCAGAAGAAGTGAGTGCTGAGGAAGTGTCAACAGTAACAAACCCTGCGCTTCGTTTAGGCCAGATTAAACTGATAGCTCATTGCCAGTGACATAATTTAGATGAATGGTGGGTGCAATCCATCAGAGGAGTATGGCTGGTGTGAGTGGAGGGTGTTGGGGTATGACCCTCTGTGTCTGGCTGCCAGTAGGATCCCATTACCCTACACCTGTTAACAACACCAATCCCCCTGTATAAACAGTCAAGTGATCCTTTTATCCAAGGTATAGAGGGCAGGAGAGAGAGGGAGAGAGTGTGTGGAGCAAGTGAGAGGAGAGAGGTAAGAGCTGAGAGAGAGATGGAGCAGAGGAATAGAGACATGTTTTCTTGTTTGGTTTGAGGGAGACTAGCACTTCTGGACATGATGGATGAACTCAGGGTGTGGAGAGACAAGTCATGGACAGATGGCTCAGATACACACTCCGATCACAACACAGCGGCCATAGACTAAAGCAAGAGGGACATCTAGTGGTGGAGAGCACCACTCCACTCCTCTATTTCATTACCTTTGTTGACTTCGGGAAGATTCAAGTGGAGACCGATAAATAATAAACTGCCAATGGTTTATGAAGAGATTTCGACGATATTTTACACATATATTTGCCTCATTGGCATGCAGTGAAAAGATTACTGACAGCAGGTATCAACTGAAGTCTTTAGGCTACATGAAAATCCATATGTGCCCATTTTAAGTGTTGAAATTTGAAGAGCCAGAACTATTTAAAAAATAAAAACCACATTCTTTAACAGTGAATGTACACTATATATATGGGATGTGAAAATATCACTCCTCCTGAAAATTGTAATCTGAATTATATGGTTCTACATCTGACAGTTTTGATTGATGATCCGTCGCCTATGTCTTCTCTAAGCTGATCAAACAAGTAGCTTACAGATTTTTCTTTATCAAACACCCATTTTCTTTCTGAAATAAGTCACGATAAATTAAAAACACAATAGCGTGATGTGACAGAGATCTGTTGGAAGGGTATACTCGGTTTATTTGGCTTGGTCTCCCTTGGCACGTGGGATTGGCTGTCCAAAGCAATGTGTTAACACTTATAATTAGATGTAGCCAAATACTGTATGCTCCATGTGATTGCTCTAATGTGCGTTTCATTTGCTAACACCAAACTGTTGGAAGCAGTCATCAGCGTTCTGGATGCAAGAGAAGGGCTTAGCAAAGGCACAGAGAACTACAAAGACATGTTAACCCTTTGCTAGGTTTACATACTCATTTCATCAAAGGGCTCATAATGTTCATGAGACACTGATATATGAACAATCAGCATTCATAAAAGGGCCTGTAATATTTATGAGGAGTCAAGTATGAACAATGCACATTCAACAGTGTCATTACATTGGTTTATATATACAGTCAACGGTTTCAACATAAAGGAACGCTGGACCTCCTAATTTAAAAATGTGCCTGTGTGTATTTGTCTTATATACTCCACATGTTCAGTAATCCTCCTCTATTCGGTTTGAGACTATTCCAAATCCACAGCAGAAAAGTAGCTTAGCCATTAACACCCAAATGTGGCAGCGGCCGAACTCGTTCCTCGAGATAGCCAATCTGCATAAAAGCCCTGGTCTTTTGCTCGACACGCAAGAGCACTCAGCCATGTAAGATAGTGTCGTTCAGTGGGACATAGGCTAGAGGGGAACTGCTCAAGAACGCAAGTGGACATTGTGTTTTCTTGAACGGCTATTTTTATGTAGGGGTTTTGGAAGTATCATTATCCCTCAATGAATGGCCCATGCAGAAAAGTGGACAACTATTTGGCAGCGCAGTAATTGCCATTTTTGGACAGTTACAATAATAGGCCTAAAGAAATCGAAACCCCGTCCAAAATTAGAATAAATGACTCTCATATAGCTGGAAAAAGCCTCATATCTGGAAAGGGTGCTTTGAAATGGATCACAGGACGATAATGAGCGCCAGAAAAGAAATGTCCCAACAGTAACCGTTAGATATTATAGCTGTAAGGCCCTCATAGCATCTATGTTTTGTCATTTAAGCAGTATTTGATGTGCTTCAGTCTTCACTCTCAACCTGACATGCATTTTAGAGGAAACAAACAAGGCTGTTTTCAGAGATGGTAACTATTTCTCAGCATTAGTGACTGAAAGACGACGCTGTTGTTACAATACTTTCTACTGACTTGATACTTGGACGTGAGCGGAGTTGAGAGAGGACAGGCGAGGCTCGGGGCTGATGTGTGGACAGACCATGTTTCTCCGCTCTCCACAACATGCCTGTGTTTGTATATATGCGGTGTCTCTCTTCCCATTCGCCCAACTCGGCCTATTGTGCAAGACACACTGTATCTATTTCATATTTTGGATTATGCCACTTTTGTTTTTGGAATAGCTTTCAGTAGTACCAAGCCTTATCGAGATCATTTTGCCACAGAAAAAATAAATAAACACATATGGGAATAGATATGGCTGGAATAGAAACAATTTGCCAGCCAAAAGGAAATTGTACAATACACTTTTTCTGGGAGTTTTAGATGGCTATACAGCTGGTGGTACTGAGTCTAAGTGGATTTAAAAAAAACTCTGCACAGAAAGTCTTATAATTCATTCTGCAGGTGAGAGTCTGGTAAAAGCTTGGTGTGCTGAAGTATTGCATGGGACTAAAAGCCGGAATGGAGACTTAGGATGACAACACTTCCCCCAGGCCTGGGAAGGATATTATATTATTTTATTATATAATATAATATGAATTTATTATATAATATATTCATTAGCACTGAAGCACTTAGAAATGTGTGATTGTTAGGTAATGAATGTGTCATGAATGTAAAACGGGCTGTGTCACGAGCCTTATTGCAAAGTTACAACACCATGTAGGCTATGTGGATCTGTATCCTGTGCAGAATGTCAGGCAGGAACGTCGACTGCCACATTGAGTGAAATATTTATATTTCCACAGTGCTTAGTAACAGTTTCCCCATCGTTTCCATCTCCCCAGTCCACAGTACTGCAGTTTATCCATGATCAATGACTTTGTGCAAAGCAGACAAATTCACAATTTTGTCCTCAGAAGGCCTGATTTCCCCTCAGTGCTCCTCCCTCCCTCCTCTGTCTCTCTTTTCACTCTGAACATTGTGTCTCTAACGAGTCACGTCCATCTCGCAATTATTATGAAATTAAAGCTATTTTGCACGGCCGGTGTTTGCCCCGGTAATAACCACAGTGAGATAGGCTTCATTCATTTAGCATTTTAGTTTCGTCTCGATTCCTGTCGCATTAGCAAGAGGAGAGAAATCACAGTGTCACTCACATATTCTGCTTAATGGTTTGGTGATGGCCTGGCCTTTTTTCCCTCCTCTTCCACGATCCTCCTAACCCTATCTCCCTGCCAATTATGCTGTTTAATCTATATGTAGATAATGGTGTCCAGGACCTCCCTGTTGAAATGTCAGGTGTGAAGAGGTTATTAGCTAACTTTTAATTACTGTCCATCATTCACACAGCCAGATCGGCCCCTCACTGCCTGTCCGCTTATCTAGTCTGAATGTTGGCTGCAGGCAGGGGAAGAAAGACATTTAGGAAGCGCTGGGTCTCGGACTTAATATCACCATTTTCACACTATTAACAGGACTTAGGGGACGGGGAGAAAGAGACGGCAGGGATCGGGGAGACGGTGTGACCGAGCAGATCATGTGTCAAATAGTTTAATGGAAGATGATTTAGAGGGAGATGTAGGAAAAGGAGGACATGGACGAGGAATCAGGGAAGAAGAGGAACGTGGCTGTAGCCAAAGGTGGGTTCAAGGCGAATATGCGGGTTACTAATTCTGCATCAACATCAAACCTAATAGGACAATTATTTGACGAGCGCGCTCAAACTTTCCCAAATGCTCGAAGCACGTCACATTTAGCGGCTCGTGTCGATCCGCGAGGGTTTCAAAGGTTCTGAAGAACCTGTAGCCCAGTTAAAACAGTAGATGGCCCTGTTCGTAGAGATTAGTCAGTTTTCTTCTTCTTCTTCAAATGTTTTAAAAGTCTGCAAACCATTTTCATGAACTCCCCCTGGCCTAGTGTTAAAGCCTTCATTGTACATTTAAAGGCCCGCAACCCCTGACCCAAACCTCCTCCCCCCCCCCCCCCCCGCGCTCCCCGTCCAGGGGCCCAAAATAATATGAGTGCTGGCCACTGGCTCTGAGCTCTGTCTGTATCCGCTATGTAGCAGAATACTTTGACTAAATTTATGGCACAGGAAGGAATAGGAGATTTCCAAGCATTAAGAAAGAAAAAATACAATAATTTAAAGACAACATCCTTTGTTTTGTTGGAGATTGACATTATAGGGCTGGGATATGTGAAACATCTCTAATGGTTAAATCATGAGAGCACAGTCAGCTTTTGTTAATGAACTGCAATTTATGCATAATCACCCGTTCACATTACACAGCAAATTGCATTGCCACAACATATTCTTCTTTAATGTACTTGTTAAACGTGTTATGCTAACGAGCTAGCACATAATTACTTCACCCTTACGGAGAAGTTCCTACATTTTCATTGTCGTTATTATTTGTATTATGACCAGAGAGGACACAGCTCAATTTCCTCAATCCCACAGTAAAACTGAAACGAAGACATTATTATCAACGGCCGAGCGGTTGTACATGTTGGGTGTGAAACTACAGTACATGTTCCTTCATGAAGCTGTTGAGACTTCATGCACCCTCGGGTCCAGAGGTGACTTACAACACGTAATGTAAAACATGTTGTGTAAAGCACAACTTTGGCATTGAAACAGAGACATTTAAGTGTGTTTATTGGCTGTTTTAGTGAAGTGAGTAATGGTGCTTTAAGCTGACATTGAAAATGTGCCAGGGAGCCATTTGTATGATTTTTGTCTGGGTATGGCGCTCTCCCTCTCTCCCCAGCCTCGCCGATGCTAAATAGAGGGGTAAATTTAGCCATATAAAACACGTTGCCACTGCTAACGTGTGCTAATTTGGCTGGAGTTGCAAGCATATTGCATGTACTATCATGGACATGATATATATGCTTCTAAAATTAACTTCATTAACAGTGAACATACAGTGGAGCTAAATGTAAGTTGTACCCTAAAAAATAGAAAATAAAACTACTCATCGTAGATGCTCAGTCCAGCAAGTACGTTAATTAACATTGAAACCAAAAACAATTATTAACCATTAACCATTCTCACAAGTCTATATTCGGGAGGACAGACAGGGGCTGACTTTGCACGCATGCGCACACACACACACACACACACACACACATGCATAAACACACACACACACACACATGCATAAACACACACACACACACACACATGCATAAACACACACACACACACACACACACACCTACACCTGCGGGGACAGGAATCGCTATTCAGTCCTTGAACTGTCTTTGAGCAGATTTACTATGTTAAACTCCGCAGGGCCGAACACTGTCTGCCACAGTGATTACAGCACCACAGAGAGAGATACTTCCCAAGCTTAGTCTCCCTCTTCTCCCTCCTCGCCATCTTTTACAGCTTAGAGACAATGTGCTGTTATTCCTGCAGACATGCTCCCTGTGATGGAGGCTCTGGTTACAGGGAGCTGCTCCTGGATCACACACACAAACACACTCACACACACACTTACACGTGCACAGTGTACACACACACACACACATTCCTCATTTTACTCAAGGAAAGAGTAAAACGGAAAGAGATAATTGGTAAAATCTCCAGAATCAGAATTCTAAAGCGATGAGATAATTGTGGAATTATTTCTCGCCAACCCACACTGTTTCTTCTGTTTCTTCCCTCTGGCTCACTCTCCGGACCACAAATGCCTCTGTGGCATTCAAGTCCACTCAAGGCGCCGTAATGTCAAGCATTCACATCGTAACACAATGTCTTTTCAAAGACTGGCAAAAAAAAAAAAAACATTAACTAGTGAACATCATTAAGCCGATTAGCGTTTGCCATCCCAGCATACCTGCCTTTGAAGCAGAGAGTTTGTATGATATTCAAGACTATAAGTGGAGCCTCTGTGTTGTGTGTGAGGAGTTGTGTGTGTTGAGACTCTGCTCCCTGAGCTCTGTGGTGAATTACAGCTGACCCATGAAGACCCGGGGGCCCGCTGCTCCTACCTATGGAAACCCCCGTCATCTGGATCACATCGGCCTCAGATGGAGAGCAGAACCCCCTTTTGTCTGACACGAGCACAGGAGGCTGGACTGAGCGCCTACTGAGCTGTGGGGGCGGGCACCTGGAGATGTGTCAGCATGCAACAATACCCCCCCCCCTCTCTCTCTCTCACTCATTCAACCACACACACACACACACATGCATGCACACACACACACATACACATACACGCTAAAGAACATTTGGCTGGAGTAAATTAATGAATGGTAAATGAGGGCACCTGTGGTCATGGTTGTCCATGTTGAGGAATGCTCTGGTGGCTCAAATGTCACTGGTGACCTTTGACCTCGGTATCTATAGTAACAAAGATTAGGGGGGGGGGGATTCGCCGAACTTGATCATGCACTTCTCACTAACATAAATTCTAACTTGATTTCCTGAGCATGCAGTGACCAGAAAACTAAAAGCACAGACTAACATTTATTATTATTATTATTTTGTAATTTACATAATATGGATTTCACTGTATTAGTGAGAAATCTGAAACGTATAATAGTAAACAATATTATATAATTATATAATCCAAATTCCAATCATATAAATCTCAATCAAACAAACAAAAAGGAGGCAGAGCATCCACTGCGGCAAACACCCCCAGCTCTTCTAACCTGGCAAGTTGCTGCCCCCTGCTGGAACACTGTAACACTGCCTGTATGAATGTATTGAAATGTGTCCTAATGTGATGTAAGTGGATATATTACTACAGTGACAGAGGTCATGAGCTGTCATGAGCAGCAGAGTAAGACTGTTGTTTTAGAGCAGTGGTTTTCAAACTTTTTCACGTCAAGGACCCCTAAACGGACACAAATTATACCACGGACCCCCATTTTACGATTTTGTCCCAGGGTCTCCCATCTGATAAGATGTGACGACCCTCCCACTCTCCTGGCCCTGTCTTGCAGGAGCCTGGTGTTGGGGTCGTTAGGCTGATTGGGTGCACCTGGGCACTCATTGGCTTAAGAAGACCTTCAGACCAGCAGTCTCTACCTCCTCATCAATGCACATTTCTGTTCTTTTGTTTGAATGTAGTTTGTGTTGTCTAGTAGTTATTTCCCCGTAGCTTTAGTTAATAAATGGTTGTGTTAACTTTTACTTTGGTATTATGACTCCCCTCATTTGTTACTTCCTTGAGCCGCCAGGTTGCATAAGAATGTAATGTAACACGAGGCTCCTGCAAGGCAGGGCCCAGGAGAGTGCTAGGGCCATCACACTTTTAGATGCTTTATTACAGGAGGTGTATGAAAACCATGACCAGAATAGTCATACATTCTATCATTGTGTTACTTATGGTTGGAATTCTAGTGAAAAATTATTACCCATTTTGCTGGTGACCCCATGGAACCCCATCAAGGACCCCTGGGGTCCCCCTTTAGACTCACTGTTTTAGAGGGTACATCCCCCTTAGGAAGTTTCACATGAGAATGAGAATCAAATGATCTTCTATCAATTGTAAACATGAGTAACTCTACTCTAGTACTCACTAAAGTATAAATCCAGCTTTGAGGCTACATTAGACTGACCGTGCATTCCTAATTCATAATGTTATGTTTATCTTTATGCTAAATAACAAAAATGCACCTCTAAATGTGCCACCTCACTTGCCCCCATGACATGTCAGTTTAGAATCATAATATTATTATTATTATTATGAAATAAATAACTTAATTGATTGACAATGGTGCCAGACTTGTGTGATACATTGTTGGTGAAGAAAGAAAGAAAGATAGATAGGTACTGTAGATAGACAGACAGATAGATAGATAGGTAGATGTTACTAATTGAGATTACACTTTCCTTAACTCCATGCTGTATTCCTCCTCTCCTGGTATTTCAAACACAGAAACTACAAACAAAAATAAAAATACCTGACAGAATGAAATGAAACATAGCCAATAAACATGATATAATCCCCATTGTGTATTCTTACTGGATTGGAGCTCCTTGACATAATAGCACTAATAGCAGGCTGCGACAAAATCCCTTTCCTGTTGAAGGAGAGCTGAGAGATTGCTCACCCCCGGTGGTGTAAACACATCCTGCAGGACGCTGCATGCTAGCAACATGCTGTGACAGTAATCATGCTGCTGTATGATTATAGCAATCAGGACGGTAAAGATGGTGTTTAGGGAAATGGCACACCAGGAACTAGCACTTCACATTGACATAGACATAAAATAGCTCGTAACTCCCAGCTGCATGCAGAAATCATTTTCCAGTGTGGGACTCCTATATAACTTTCACTTGCCATATGGACAGTCTGAATGTTTGCCTGTGAGAATGAACAGTTACATGGATTTGTTATTATCATGGGCTCTTGGGTGTTGCAATTTTTCATGGAAGACAACAAAACATGTTTTCTTTATATATGAAAGTTTATTACATAGGTGATTAGAAAAGCAATGTAATAATGAAGAGAACTTATTAAATCACAATAAAGTGCAAAACACCAGTGGTGTACATTCGGTTGATAGTTCTGCTTAGACAGGCAGTCTTGTGCTAAACTGCACCCATGTGGATTTGTGAGGACTGCATTGCTATGCCATATATTGTTTTAGAAAACACACAGAGACACTCATCCAAACTGCAATATTATTTCACATAGGCACAAGCACAGATATATCCACATGTATGCATTGCACACACACATTCTCTCTCTCTCTCTCCCTCACACACACACACACACACACACACACACACACACACACACACACACACACACACACACACACACAAAGACAAAGACAAACAGAAACACAATCACTCAGCTAAGTTTAAAACTTGTGTTAGTGCATTTGTCATGTGATGCAGCATCCTCCTGAGCCCTGTACTACGAAGCTAGTTTAACAGATCCGCGATAAGTCCCTTTGATCTGGTTTGACTGAACAGGATCAAAGCTATCTAGTTTAAGGATACTACGACGGTGGTTTTCTAGTCGATAACTGAAGCTGGGATCTGCCTGTGCACGCGCACGTTTTTCGCTCGTGCACAGGCGCACGTCCACGCGAAAGAGGTGCGCTAGCCAATCACATTATGAACAGCTGAGTTGATCCACGCCCACACCCATTTCCACACCCATTTCCTCATTCAGCACAGCCACAGTGTGACCAGAGATTTTTGCGGATATTTAATGTATCCGCGATTTAATGTCAGAATGAAAATCCGCGTTGGATAGTCTGCTGAAGGGCTGTCTAAAGCAGCAGCTTGTATTCACATCAGTCATTTGATTTACTTTGATCAGCGATTTCTGTCTGATACAGCTGCATTGATACAGGCAGCAGCAACAAATGTAAAAGTGTAATCTCAGTCTATACATTTCCACAATCTGTAAGCCTATTTAGACCATAGATTTAGAAACGCATGCTCAATGAATAATGATCTCTATCACTCATGTGTGTGGTTGCACTGATCGAATAATTCATATATAAAATAGCCTAGTATAAAGCCTAATAGCCTACTATAAAAGAGAAAACTGCTGAACTGAATTGAGACGATGCGGGCATAGTTATCATTGATAAAAACTAGCCTATTTTTGCTCATATATTGGCATACAGCCTACAGGACACAGTTCCAGCTGAAAGATGCAAGAATAGCCTGCATATTTAGTATTGGGGCTATCCCATATTTATCCCATATCTATTTATATGTATAGGCTTTTCTGGCATGTAGGAGAATATCACCCTCACTCCATTTGAGGGTCCGTTCATGATATGCGCGCGGTGATTAATAGTGATAATATTTCTCCACGCATCGTTGAGCTGTTAAGACATAAAGTGGTAAGTAGGCTTAATTTAATTATGTAGCCTACAGAGCCACGAATGTTTTTATGGCGATCTTATGAATGGTGAGTGACTCCAGAGAGCCGATTATATGGGTCTCTCATGGATTTTGATCTTATCCTCTGAAGCTAACCTGGTCGCGACCAGGTTAGCTTTGCAGCGTCAGTTGCCATGGTGATTGAAAGTTAACTTGCTTTGTAGTACGGCTAAACCAGGTTTAAACTCAAACTTACTCGGATAAGGCATTAAACTAGCTTCGTAGTACAGGCTACTGTTCAGGACAGGTTGCTCTAGCCTGGGTAAACCCAGCCTTCAATGTGATGTCACAGGCTATGCCTGTAGCGTAGGTTTCTTCGTGATTGATAGCACATAGAGGTCACGTGGAGGCTCGGCTTACCCAGGCTAAGGTTGCTCCACCAGTTCTCTGTGACACTTGTCACAAAGTTAGTCATTTTAGTTTGTTAGATTATTATTAGTTCATTAGTAGGTTAGTTTGTTAGTGTGTGGGGAGCGCTTGAAAGCTCCTCAGGTTAGTATCTGTTCATTTAGAGCATGTTAGTAACTTGTTGAGGGCTTGTTCAGTGGTGAAAAAAGTGCTCAAATCTTCTACTTAAGTAAAAGCAGCAATACAATCATGGAAAAATACTAAAGTAAATGTCCTGCATTAAACATTATACTCCAGTAAAAGTACAGAAGTCAAATGTATGCGACTTTCAAAAGTAAAAGTACTCTTTCTGAAGAACAGTCCCTTTCATAGTGTTAAATTATCGAGGCATTAACCTGTAACATGTTTAACTACTCCATATAGCCTACTGTTGGGTAGTTTAAACTCTAACAATGCATTACATTTTATGAGGTTATTGCATGTATTGCATGAAAAACCTTATTCAATTAAAGTGCCAGTAAATGTACTTTATTACTTTCCACGTCTACTGGTTCATAATGACTGAAGAGGGTAATTTATTGCATCATAATTTGTGGTCCTGTGCAGTTCAGTGAGTAAAGCATGTCACTAGTTGATTTATGGGGTTTCTTTCTCACTGGGATACTCATGCTACTGTAATGTGTTTTGGAGAACAGTGCGAATGAAAAGGAATATGATGCTCTGTTAATAAACAATGGCGCCACTCATTATTACAGTGGTACCACAGGGTATTACCTTACATGCTTTGATCCAATCGAGGAGTAAAAGAAAGAGACGTTTAAGTCGGTTACAAGTATCAGGACTGGGATGTTTTTAGTTGGAGAGAGAAGGGAGATGTTAGTGACAGACAGCAGAGTTCTGGGTGGGCTGGTACAGCCTCACCGTCGTTGTTAGTACATTCACCACACCAGGTTAGTAGCGGAGACGGAGAGGTTTGCTTGGCTTGTGTCTCGCTGCACCGCCTGTGGCGACGAGAAGCCAGGCACTCACCTTCAGAAGGTTGACCACACAGCGTGCGGGGCAGAAGCACACATTTTGCTCTCTGAGGAAACTCATCCGGCCTGTGAAGTATGACATGTCCTGTGAAGTGTGACATCTCCTGTGAAGTGTGACATGTCCTGGTAATACTGTTTGGAATCAGATACATATCCAGGGGCTTCTGCCAAACACAAGTATGTGGTCAACCCAGTTTGATATTGGCAGTCGGTTCTGCTCCTCTTTTTCATCTTGTGGTTAATAACGTTTCCCATGCCAAGCCCTGAAAGCCTTCTCACCGTGCCCGCTGACACATTTTCTATTTGCTTGTTTCGTTTGTTTTGTTTTTGTGAACGACACGTTCACAGGTCAATCTGAATCATCTCTGAATAGCTGATTTCTATGAGAAGAAGGCTTGCAGGGTCATGAGAGAGGCTTCTGTGCATGGTGGCACTGCGGGCATAAAGCAGAAAGTTAGTCAGGTCAGTGTGTTAGAAAGATCAAGGCCAGCCATCAGCATTCAGAGGAAAGGTTAGTTATATGTTAGCAGACATTAGTACTGTTAGATATATTAGTGAGATATTGTTAGTAATGTTTCAGACCTGGGTACCGTTTACAAATAATTAGTAGCATTTGGTTCAACTTGCTGAAATATCACAGAGTGGGGTTTCACGCCAGCAGGTGTCAATCACAGAAAAGTATATACTCCTTTAATTTTCAAATATATTCCTGTGATTCCCGTTTGGAGATCGCAGGTATTGTTATGTGGCAAACCCCACCCATCTGGTACTTCACTGAGGTTAAAACAAACGGCCACAATCATTTGTAAGCGACACGTGTCCAGTATGATCAGTAGATACGGAATGCCAGAAGAACAGCTTAAGGCATTCGGGCGGTTTGCTACTCTGAAAAAAATCACTGAGGTAAAACGGTACGAAACAGCCGAGTACGATTCAAGTGCCGTCTGTCCGCACACAAAAATAGGTTTTATCAGACTTAAAAAAGACAGGATACACACACACACACACACACTGTACACACACACAAACACAGACGCACCTACAGCACATATATGCACGCACACGCACATACACACACATACATATATGCATACACACACACAAACGCACACATACACAATCAAGTCAAACTTTGAAGAGCACCATATAAAAAAGTTGTCCGCAAACCAGAATTAGCAGGTATCAGAAAACAAAATGAACTTATAAACCACATTCTCAAAATGTGAGAAAACGACTTATTCTGGACAATAAAACAGACTTCTACTATTAAGACTGCGGCCCTAAAGTGCCAAAGCAGTCCAGTTGCAGGTATGGGGATAGATGCTAGTCTGGTGAGGAATTAACAGACAGGACTTTGCCATTAACACACCACTTGGAGTTAAGGCGTCAAATGTAGGGGGAGGTGAGCAATGTGTTAGGCACAGTAACCATGGTTACAGCGTGAGGAGGCACAGTAACCATGGTTACAGCGTGAGGAGGCACAGTAACCACGGTTACAGCGTGAGGAGGCACAGTAACCACGGTTACAGCGTGAGGAGGAAACAGAGAGGTGTTGGCTGACTGCTGTATCAGTGCTCTCATCATCAGACAAACAGTGTGGGAGTGGCTGCAGCTAGCTCAGTATAAACAGAGTGTGGGAGTGGCTGCAGCTAGCTCAGTATAAACAGAGTGTGGGAGTGGCTGCAGCTAGCTCAGTATGAACAGAGTGTGGGAGTGGCTGCAGCTAGCTCAGTATGAACAGAGTGTGGGAGTGGCTGCAGCTAGCTCAGTATGAACAGAGTGTGGGAGTGGCTGCAGCTAGCTCAGTATCATTCAAATCACTCTGGACTCAAACGGCCCCCATTTGCTATTGATGGCATAAATTTGCTATTTAGATGAGGGAACTGTCAGAGATGCCTCTCTGCTGACAGCGGTGGTGGCGTTCGGAACCTCGACTCCTCTTTGAGTAACACATGACGGCCCAGAAGTCATCTTTGCGGTACAAAGCCGGTCCATCACACAGCGGGGGGCGGGGGGAGACCGGGCCTTCGTCGTCTCCATCTAAAAGCATCAGTCACTGCAGGAGAAAACACATGCCAACTGTTACAGTCATGAGGGAAGAGCAACAACATTTTTTTCATCCTCCTCTCCCATTTTCTCCCCAATTGTACTTTGCCAATTCCCCCTGCTGCTCCGGTCGTTGCCCCACCCCCTCTGCCGATCTGGGGAGAGCCGTAGAGTAGCACATGCTTCCTCCGATACATGTGCAGTCGCCGACCGCTTCTTTTCACCTGACAGCGAGGCGTTTCACTGGCAGCGTGTGTGGGAGGATGACGTTATTCTCCCCAGTTCCCCTCTGTTCTCAGTTGTGTCTGTAGGAACGTCTGACCAAGCTGGAAGTAACGCTGCCGGGAAACGTAGTAGTACTGATTTCTGATTCCCCTCGCCAACAACTCCTCCTCAACGTTCTCGACATGAATACACTCAGATGTGGTCACGATCTCCACTTTCAGCTTGGTTTCTCTCTCCTCTTACCCATAATTCTGGAAAGGTCTGCCGCAAATGTGCCAGAGATTTATGAATCAACACTTAACTAATCCCTCACGTTCCATCTGTCCAGTCCACCCCCCCCCCCCCCCCCCCCCCGTTTATCAGCACTCTCATCCAGCACAGAGGCTTTCCGCACACACTCAGAGAGACATATATCTCTAGAGACAAAAGGCCAGGTGAGTCCTGTATAATCTGGCACTGCCGGTATATTCATCCAGAGTTATATGACAAGTCACAGTAGAGTTAAAAGTGAATAGAAGGGAAATAAAAGTCACTGCGGTGTAAATCTACAGCATGGAGTGGGAGAAATAGTGTACCAGTGTGCGGAGCAGCACAGCAGAGGGCAGCGTTTGGTGGAGTGATGTTGCCAGCAGTCCAGCGGCGTCCAATGAGAGGCCGGCTCTGCCTTTTCTTCAGTGTAACTGGAGAGGAGCACACAAACACAAAGCAGCAGAAAGTGGAACGCACCCCACCTGTCCTCCCAAGATACACGATTGTGTTATCTCACTGTTTTTGCTGATAGGTCAAAGACTGTTAGATAACGGGTTGTGAATCTGACACACTGCTTAAAGATGACTCATTTTTAATATATTCATATTTTCGGCCAACTGGTGAATTTAAATCCCCCCTGCTGTATTTGATCTGATACTCGGTAACAATGCAAATGTATCCCCCTCTTGATTTTAATAAAGAAAATCTAGCCTGTACACATACCTGTCCTGCTCTAGTTTCCCATTTGGATCCCCCAGTATCCTGTTGAGTCCGACATGCCAGCTGGTCTGTAGGTCTGTAGGTGTAGCCAATGCGAAGTCCACCTATAAAAACCAACAGCACATTGAATAGTTGTCAAACAGATCAATTCGCTAATAATCTCCGTGGTTTCTGTTGATTGACTTGCTTGCTTTATAAATGTTGTATTTTTGCTTTACCACACACTCTAACATAAAGGAAATACAATCATGGAATAGCCTAATAGGGATATAACATGCAATAGCTCAGGATGATGTTAAATCTGTAGACATTTCATTTAGGCGATCTTGTTTAATCCAGAAATAGCATGGCTGCAGCTAGGTCTACCTGGAGAAGGACGACCATCTATACTTTATAGTACAGTAGGCTATTTATGTAAACATGTTATTATCTCTCTTTTCTTTTTCCACTTTTTTACATCAAATGTATCACATTTGTTTCCTTCAAATGATAGGCACGTTTCAGGAATAAAACACCAAAACATAGGAAATCGGACAGCCTAGCCATTTTCCTACCAGTGATCTCCAGGTTCAGAAAGCACCTGTCCCGCTCCGCAGCATCAAATGGTGCGACGAGAGCGTTTGCTGCCACCAGCAGACCTTCCATTCTGAAGACGAAGCTGTATAATAGACCTCGTCGTCTGTGTGGATTTTCCTTGAAAAAAGCAGGAGCGGTCGCCTATTAACCCCGCATCCCCGTTACGCACTCACAGAAGCCGCGGGTACGCGTTGTCTATGGCCGCCGACGCCTCGCTGAGATCTGCCTGGAAGCGCCACAAACAGCTGCGCACTGACGAGTCCAGGCAGGGGAAATATGTGGAGGCTAAAACCTAGTGGAGGCGGAAGCTCCAGCCCTGAACAAAGACCAGTGTTTGCTTCGGGGGAATTAAACAGAACGCAGATGGCTTTTTGAGTAGGCAGGGCAGGCCTACCTAGACTGAATAGACCGTAGTCTCGTCTCGCTCTCCAGCTGCCACAGGTTTACGCTCTTTGTATGCGCCCTTCATCCACCATCTGTGTTCCCCGGGCAACCGGGTGGGACTGCCCCCCCAGGCCCCCAGGCATCATCTCGACCAGGCGCGCGCGCGCGCACACACACACGCACACGCACACGCACACGCGCGCACGCACACACACACACACACACACACACACACACACACACACACACACACACACACACACACACACACACACACACACACACACACACACACACACACACAAACTCTGTTAGAAATCAACACAATATTGCTGTACTATTAGGAACTGTAGGCCTATCTGTGATGCTCAGTTGTACACCCTTAGCATTATGTTAGAGGTAAATTAACTCAAATTCAATCATGTAGATTCAATACATGCATGAAAAACTAACAAAAAAACAGTATTAATCCCATAGTCATATATTTCTATTTCTATTTGTCTTTTTATAGGCTAGTAGTCCAGTAGTATTATTTATTCAGTCATCACACATAATACAAAACAGCTACACAATATATGCAATCTAATAGGCTACCATAAGTAGCCTACATGTATAAATACTGGGTTTAAATGTCAGGGCTGTTAGCACCGAACAGTTGCCTGTAACCAATCATCACTGCGTTTTATTTAATTTGTCTTTTTGATGCTGATTTTGCTCCAGTGAAGCGAGTGAAAAGCTTGCGCATTTTAAATAGTCTAGTATCGGCTAAGAAATTCTCTGCTGATTTTAACAACAGTGTAGTTTTAGTGCAGTCCTCCCCTGATGACATTGATTGTTTGGTCCACTCTTTTAATTCTCACTGTTCTGCCATTCTAGATGACATTGCCCTCATAGTAACGCACAGCATCCCATCTGTAAACTCCTCGCCCTGGATAACAGACGAGATCCGCAGCCTCAGGCGCAAATGCCGCAAAACTGAGCGGCTGTGGAAATCCACAAACCTCCAGGTCCATCGCTTTTATTTGAAGGAGCTGTTAACTGATCTTGATGACTCAGTAAAGAATGCAAGGGCTTCTTATTTTGCAACCCTACTCACAGCTAGTAGGCGTAACCCTAGGGTACTGTTTCAAACTATTAATAATATTGTTAGCTCACCTCTCCCCTCACCCCCGGTTTTTTCCAATCAGGACTGCAACACTTTCCTTTCATTTTTTGTGAACAAAGTCTCTGATGTGAGGGCCAGTATCACCACCTCAACCTCTCCCACCCCCCTTCCCACCTGTCCTGCGAGACAGGTCTCTTTTAGCAACTTCACCTGTGTCACCCTGCAAAACCTCACCGAGTTAGTCAGCTCGATGAAATCCTCCTCCAGCCCTTCAGATCCCTTACCAACTTCCCTGCTCAAGGAAGTCATCGACTCTGTTGGCCCTAGCATGGTTTCCATCATCAACACCTCACTGCAGTCTGGCTGTGTTCCATCCTCCTTTAAGCAGGCCATTGTCAAACCCCTCCTCAAAAAACCCAATCTGGATCCGTCCCTCCCCAAAAACTACAGGCCCATTTCTAAACTGCCTTTTATTTCTAAAGTGCTTGAGAAAGTTGTCACTAATCAACTGACCTATTTTCTGACAAACAATGACATTTTGGACAAATTCCAATCTGGTTTTCGTCAGAAGCACTCTACAGAGACAGCCCCTCTCCGAGTCTCAAACGACATGATGGCTTCAGATGCTGATGAATGCTCAGTCCTGGTACTATTAGATTTAAGTGCAGCCTTTGATACTGTGTAGACCACTGCATCATGTTGGACCGACTCAGTGATTGGGTGGGTGTCTCCGGGAGTGCACTGAAATGGTTCTAATCCTATCTCTCTGAGAGAAGCTTCTCTGTGGCCGTTGGCCCTTTTACATCTGACCCCGCCCCCCTACCATGTGGCCTGCCCCAGGGTTCTGTTTTAGCCCCGATTTTATGGGCTCTGTATATGCTGCCTCTAGGCCTCCTCATCAACAGTTTTAAGGGCATCTCCTATCACTGTTATGCAGACGATATCCAGCTGTATCTGTCTTTTAAACCAGAAAAAATTAACATCCTTCATGAGCGCCTGTCTGCCATTAAAAACTGCATGGCCAGTAACTTTCTACAACTAAATGCAGACAAGACGGAGGTCCTCATCGTGGCTGCTCACTCCATTGTTTCAAAGGTGGTCAAACACATGGGATCTCTAACCCCCAACATTCGCTCCAGCCTAAGAAACCTCGGTGTCATTTTCGATCAGACCATGCTCCCATGGACAGTCATGTAAAATCCCTGACCCGCACCTGCTTTTTCCACCTCAGAAATATTGGCAAACTCAGATCCATTGTTTTCCACTCAGAACTGGAATTGGCTGTTCATGCTTTTATTTCATCCCGACTGGACTATTGTAACTCGCTTTTCACCTGCCTCAATAAATCATCTCTGGACCGTCTACAACTGATACAGAACGCTGCTGCCAGGCTGTTAACCCGCTCACGTAAATCCTGCCACATCACTCCCATCCTGTTCTCACTGCACTGGCTCCCTGTGGCCTTCAGGTTTCATTTCAAGGTTCTGGTGACCACTTTTAGGGCCTTGCATGGGGAAGCTCCCTCGTACATTTCCGACCTCCTCCAGCCCTATGCTACCAGCCGGTCACTAAGGTCCTCCGACCAGGGGCTCCTGGTCGTACCCCGGACCAGGCTCAAAACAAAAGGTGACCGTGCTTTTAAAACGGTAGCTCCCAAGCTTTGGAACGCTCTCCCCCTGGACCTAAGAGCCTCTGCCTCCGTCGATATTTTTAAGAGACAGCTAAAGACCTTTCTGTTCCGGCAAGCCTTCGGATAACCAGTTATTATTGTTTATTCTCCCTGTGTCTTTTATCATGTATGCATCTTGTTCATCGTTGCTTCTTGTTTTTTTACCTCACTGTTTTATTGTAATTTCTACTCTGTTTCTCTGTAAAGCACTTTGTGACCTCGTGCTGTGAAAGGTGCTATAGAAATAAAGAATTACTTACTTACTTACTTACTATAAACAGTCTATATTATACAGCTTAGACTCTAAGCTACCCTCCATGGGAAAAGGGAGGGGGGGGTAATTCACACTTGTAACCTAGTCTCTTAGAACAGACGAGTTGGCTTCCGCAATTTTCAAATGCTTCCGCCATACCGTCTGTACTTCGTAGGGGAGAATCATGCACCAACCGGAATGGGAAGTAGAAAGGCGGGTCTTCCGCTCATTAGTCCAATCAGAATCCAATATGCCGCATTTTTCGTGGACCCACGTGTCGTGATTGGTCGGATTCTGTCGAACTTCTTTCCTGTCTGAAGGTTTTTTTCCCAACTTCCTTGTGCATGTTCTGGGGGTGTAACGTACAGACTGTATAGCTGCATTCGCCGGATGTAGATGAGACCGTCTGTTTTAAGAGACTACTTGTAACCCTCAAAATAGCTTTATTTTGAAAACCAAGAGCGAGTTACACATTCTTAAATGCATATTTACTTTGTTCCATAATTTAACACCAATTATCCAGTTATGGTAATCACAATCAGTACAAAGATTGTAGGTCCACCGTAGATATGGCTGTACAACTATAGCCACAACCACAATTCATACGGTCCATTTCTTTACTAATTTAATATTTTCTCTGCATGTTGCTGTAGCTACAAGTTCCTCAAGCATTTTTGCGAACCACTGTTACACTGACTAGATATGATTATATCTTATGATCAGGAACATCTAACCAAACCTTCCAGTCTATGCATACCCCATCCAGCTGGTGGCGATATAGTGTACGTGAGCGCGTACATAAGTTTGGCCTCGCCGGGTTGCCTTACAAGTTTTAACAGGCTGTTTGGAAAACGTCCAGCAGCATAAATATTTGGTCAGTCAACATTGCGCGTCTGTGGTTCGTTTACTGCAGAGCGGCAGACAAGTGACTACTTATATTCGTTAGTTTGCAGTCACACACCACACTGAGATGCTGCGTGTTGAGAGTGTAGTTTAGCATTCCTGCTAGTCTGTTACTTCATCATATTCACTTCCACTAGCTGCCTGGCTCCTGTGATTGAGGCAGCCCTACATGCTGTGTATGCATCAGTCGGGTCCTGCAACACTCTCTGGCCTGTGCCAAGTCACCGATCATCTGTACCTGAGTAACGGCAGGGCGGCTAACGATGCCTCCCTGCTCTCTCGGTTCAACATCACCTGCATCATCAATGTGACCGAGACGCGGAGCGGCAGCACGTCTCCCCCCGGGCTTGAGTACATCCACCTCCCCGTGGCGGACTCTCCGACCTCTCCTCTCGGGGAGCACTTTGATGCAGTGGCCGCTCACATCCAGCGGGTGGCGGACAGCGGGGGCCGCACGCTGGTGCACTGCAACGCCGGCGTGAGTCGCTCCGCCACCCTGTGCATGGCCTACCTGATGAAGCAGCGTGACATGACTCTATTGGACGCCTATAGATGGGTGAAGTCCTGCCGGCCCATGGTGAGGCCGAATAGCGGTTTCTGGAAGCAGCTCATCCGATATGAGAGGGAGCTCCGCGGGTGCACCACGGTCCGAATGGTGGCCTCCTCCATGGGGGAAATACCGGACATCTATGAGGAGGAGGCCAGGAATATGCTGCCACTCTGAAGCACCGTGCTGCTATTTATTTTGTGGTTCCGAAAATCTGGGCCTTGAGGGGATTTTTATTTATTGTGCATAGTTTAGGAATATCAATCTGGATGCGGCTGTTGTACCCTTTGTTCAGTTGTACACCAAATATCTGACCAGTGATCACATTAAAAACTTTGGGACAAAATCATATTGCATGTATGGACCATTGACCTATGGACTGGTATGAAAAAGCTTGGGTAACCCTGTTACAGCAGGACGGTTTGTCTGTTACTCAACTTTAATGTCAGGGACAGCTTTTGATTGTATTGTGAGGAGTCTGCTGTTTAGTGCTGTAAAGTTGAGGTTTGTGTACAGTGATTGGCAGCGAATGGATACAAATCAGTTGAGGCAGAAAGTTCAAAAGGCATTTATTTTAAAATCATTTTTTATCTTCAGTCCAGCACACACAAATGCAGTGTGCAAAACACACCTACATTTGAACAACAGCAGGATAAAATATATGGACAGCCATTCCTATAAAGTAAAATAAATACCATTGAGTGAGCCACTAAATTGACTGAAGCCATTTACAGTAGTCATGAAGCAAATATCTTAATTCATTTTACAGGTAGCCTATGCAAGAACAATCTAACTTGTATTGACTATGTTCCAGTGATTCTTTCACATTTTTAGTCTAGCAATTTCATTGGTGGAGTACCTCCCATGTTTAACTAACTTTATAAGAGCTGTGTATTGTGAGAAATCAGAAATGATTGTTTTGTTGCATACGGTAATTCATAATTAAAATTAAATGCTATATTTATTTACTTTAGGCAGAAACGGCTTTCCACAATATTACAACAATAGCAAACATTAAGCTCTGTAAGAAATGGACCTCTGGTAGAAATATAGTGGTGATTCAGGGAGCAAGCATGAGAGAAAACGACACTGGCTAAGTCACCCAATTTGCAATTAGCTCCAAACTCAATAGTGATCAACGTATGCCCACATCAATGACATTTCACCAATATTGCACTCAAGTGTCGAAAAGTGCAACTTCTGGCCAGTTTCCTCAGACAAAACCGTTTTTGTAAAAATAAATCAACATTGGATCCTGGAGTTCACACACATAAAACAGCAACTGATCGGCTATAGAGGTGTTGGTTGACCCATGTAGGAACCAGACTATCAGAGTTCACAGATAATTCAACATTTCAACCACACCAGTCCCAGCCAGCACAGATTGTTGTGCTTAAAATGTTAATACAGTCTGGAGAAATACGAGGATGTCCAACACTCCACTAGTGGTTGAATCATTAAAATGTTAACTGCGGAAAACGGTGTCCCCGCCCTTCCTCTGTAGGAAGTTACAGTGGGTGAGCAACTGAGCACTACAGTATGCTGTAGTGCTAGCCTTTCATTAGCAGAACGGGTCACTATTACATTCATCTGGCCAAAACCATTTGGTCGTGAAAGCAAGCAGACATCCCAAAATTGTACTTCGGTCATCCAAATGCAATTATAATAAATTCTTAATTTTATCTGATACACATTAAGAAGGTCCTTCATCGATGGAACGGTGCAACGCCAATATCTTACATCAATTTCAAATGGCTTATTTGGGTACACAAACAATGCAATCACTATTGTACTGTACAAACAAGGTTGAAATCCAAAAAGCTAATAAATTCATCTGCTACTAAAATATCCTGAGTCAGTACCTTAATCAGGTCAAATGACAAAATGTGATTGCCTAACCAGTGGCATAACATTAACAACACAAGTGCAAAGACAGCATGCTTATTTTACAGCTACTGATTTTCACTAATATCCCTTAATAAGGCATCAGCGTCATATGCATAGTCATGCAATAAGCCTCTAAAGGTACAAAATAGTATTTCGATTTAAAACACAGAAAGTGAAATCAATACAGATCACACCAAAGAAATATCTATCGCCTATATGCACTTGCCTTCTTCCAACAACCCACACTGTGTTTAGCTGCACTAGGCAATGACTTCAACTCAAGACACAAGTTCACACCTGAAAGAAAAGTAGAGAGAATTCAGTACTCACATTTTTTTAAATGATTGTATTGATTTGTGAACTAGAGGGGGGAAATGCATTTATTCCTATCAGCTTCCTATCAACTTACATGCTCCTGCTCCAGCTTTTGGTATTCGGTGGATTTGTACCGACGTGCCGATCCTGATTTCTTTCCTTCCAAAGCAAAGGCAATTATCTGGCAAAGAAAAAAATTATAAAATATGAATCTGTGTCCATTACACAGTAACAGGTAGTGCCTACCTCTGACTTTCTGTTGTCCGGTAATTGCCGGACTTTGTCCGTTATAATTCATCAAAGTCCGACAAATTAAAAACCTGCCGGACACCAGGTAAAAAAGAATCCCCTCTCAGCACAATTTGAGTTGTATTAAAATAGGCTCAAATTACATTTCCACTCAGCTCCTCCTACTGAATAGCCTACATGAATATTTTTATGTGTAGGTTATAGTGTAGGCTACTGTATGATGACCGAAACATAGCCTCATTCACAATTAGGATGCATGCGCAGCAGCTCTTAACAGGTCCTTCACTGAAAAACCCAGAAAAAAAAAAAAAGATATGGACATTCATGCACCAAATAACTACCGGTACTACAGGTCAAATTATAATTTAATTCAAAAGAACTGGGAAAGAGCATGGAGGACCTTGCTCCTGTCCTGACCTTGCATATCTGATGTGTTCAGATTCAAGGAAACAGTCTGCATGCTATTCAAAAACATGTCTGAAATAGAAATAGGCTCGTACTTTCTTTGTTTGCTAAAACATAATTTCCAAGTTAGAACAAAAAGTTTTTTACAAAATGTGTACAAAATACAACAAATAAAAGATACAAAGTACTGGAAAGTGTCCGTGCAGGTACAGTACAATGCCAAAAACCAGGACTCTGTCAGTCGCAGCAGCAGCAGCGAGAACAATAAAACAAGACAGATAAAAAGTACTGGAAAGTGCAAAGTAAAAGTGACCGTGCAGGATAATGGATAGCTAGCTCCTCCCAAGTAGAAGTAAAGTCAAGTGGATTTAGATGTGTCTAGTTGATTTAAGAAAGTAGGAGTAAAGTATAAGTAAAGTCAAGTGGGTTTCGATGTGCCTAGTTGATTTAAGGAAGTAGGAGTAAAGTTAAGTGGGTTTAGATGTGCCTAGTTGATTTAAGGAAGTAGGAGTAAAGTAGAAGTAAAGTCAAGTGGGTTTAGATGTGCCTAGTTGATTTAAGGAAGTAGGAGTAAAGTTAAGTGGGTTTAGATGTGCCTAGTTGATTTAAGGAAGTAGGAGTAAAGTAGAAGTAAAGTCAAGTGGGTTTAGATGTGCCTAGTTGATTTAAGGAAGTAGGAGTAAAGTAGAAGTAAAGTCAAGTGGGTTTAGATGTGCCTAGTTGATTTAAGGAAGTAGAAGTAAAGTAGAAGTAAAGTCAAGTGGGTTTAGATGTGCCTAGTTGATTTAAGGAAGTAGGAGTAAAGTAGAAGTAAAGTCAAGTGGGTTTAGATGTGCCTAGTTGATTTAAGGAAGTAGGAGTGTAGTTGAGGATCATTTATATTGTACATATATAATATGTCAAAATAATAGGACACCCTCTCAGTCGCTGTGAAGATAGATGAATCTGATTTATTTATACACCACACAATCATTTTATTCCAAACTGAACCGAGCCTCGCACGCAAAGCACAAGTTCACACAATGAAAGGAAACCACACCACCTAGCTAATCGTCCCTCAGGGAACTTGTTGTTGACCACTTTACCTAGAAACGCTTTCACCTATTCCATGCGTGAGTCATGCAAAAAATCCCCTACAGGAGTAAAGTAGAAGTCAAGTCAAGTGGGTTTAGATGTGCCTAGTTGATTTAAGGAAGTAGGAGTAAAGTATAAGTCAAGTCAAGTGGGTTTAGATGTGCCTAGTTGATTTAAGGAAGTAGGAGTAAAGTATAAGTCAAGTCAAGTGGGTTTAGATGTGCCTAGTTGATTTAAGGAAGTAGGAGTAAAGTATAAGTCAAGTCAAGTGGGTTTAGATGTGCCTAGTTGATTTAAGGAAGTAGGAGTAAAGTATAAGTCAAGTCAAGTGGGTTTAGATGTGCCTAGTTGATTTAAGGAAGTAGGAGTAAAGTATAAGTCAAGTCAAGTGGGTTTAGATGTGCCTAGTTGATTTAAGGAAGTAGAAGTAAAGTCAAGTGGGTTTAGATGTGCCTAGTTGATTTAAGGAAGTAGGAGTAAAGTAGAAGTAAAGTAAGAGTGAAAAGTCATGTTAAAGGTCATGTACCTTGCGCTTGTTGTGGTAAGCGATGTAAAGCACTGCCACCAACACAGCTGCAGTGACAAGGTAGGCAAAGAAGTGGCTGCTTTCTGCCTGATCGTTGACTCCAGACAGGTCAGAATTGTGCCCTGACTCATCCTTCTTGGCTACTTCTCCAGGCTCTTCATTCTGTTCTTGGCTGTTCTGGTCTTCATCTCCCGGCTTTTTAGTCGTCTTTGTCTCTGTCTTACTGTTGTCCTTGTCACTTGCTATTACTGGGTTGTCATTGGTTTTCACTGTGTCTGTCTTACTGTTGTCCTTGTCACTTGCTATTACTGGGCTCTCACTGGTTTTCACTGTGTCTGGCTTTATAGTCGTCTTTGTGTCTGTCTTACTGTTGTCCTTGTCACTTGCTATTACTGGGTTGTCATTGGTTTTCACTGTGTCTGGCTTTATAGTCGTCTTTGTGTCTGTCTTACTGTTGTCCTTGTCACTTGCTATTACTGGGCTCTCACTGGTTTTCACTGTGTCTGGCTTTATAGTCGTCTTTGTGTCTGTCTTACTGTTGTCCTTGTCACTTGTTATTACTGGGTTGTCATTGGTTTTCTCTGTGTCTGGCTTTATAATCGTCTCTCCATGTTTTGGTGCCGGTGCCGGTGCCAGTACCGGTACCGTTGTCGGTGCTCCTGTAAAAGTGAAAAAAGAAAAAGCAGAAATTATTATTTTTTATTTTCTTCTCTTCTCTTCAGTAATAGGTTTCGGTGCACAGCTGGGCAGCCATACCCATCCTTTGCTCTTTATAAGATGCCTCACCTTTCAGTGCACATAGTGACCTTAGAATTATAAAATGATAAAGGGGGAAAAAGTAGTTCCCTCTCTCAACCATATTGCCACCAGAGAAAGACATTTTGTTTTCATCAGACTCCACGACCGTAGGTATCAGCTTGGCAAGTACTTCCGAGCCTCATGACGACGTGGAGTGTCTCAGAGGTGATGTAATAACGTTACACCCCCCCCCCCCCCCACGTTACATATTTTATTTTACGTTACATCAGCTCTAGCTACTAGGTTTCAATTCTCCCCAACACTAGCGTTAACGTTACATCAGCTGACGAGAAGCATTCACCCAGCCAGGAGAAGAACCACTGAAATCATCTGTACTCCACTACAGATTCTGTAGTGTAGTCTGGTCTACTGCACTGACAGGAAATAATGGTCGGAGGAGTCAAACCTGCCCAGTTAACGTTAGATAAGACGAGCTGGAAACAACCTCACTAATAACGTCAAGTTATTACCCCCCCCCCCCGCCCCCCTCCCACACACACACACGTTTGCTGTAAATATTTGGCAAAGAGCAAAGTCTAACGTTAGCAATACAATTCATCGACGTCGAAGCTGGCAATTGCCTGGCTAAGCTGAATACCAGGCTAGGCAATGCTGTCAGTATTATGAATATAGAAAGTGAATCCAAACCTGCTGTCTGACACAAAAGTCCACTAACCTCTGTCGAAGCTGCAACACAAAACCACTGTGAGTATCACCAAAACAATCCGCATCACGCCCAGGCACACAGCAACACACGGCAGATATAACGTTATGTATGTTCCTCACACACTGCGAGGAGGATATGTCGCCGTGACAAACAACTCGACAGTTGACAGCAAAATCCTGTTCCTGCTTCCGTGACACACAACTCGCTCTTCTTCAGAGGTGACGCGTCAGAGGAAGCAGCACTGTCACAGCTGCTCGTCACTGCCACCCACAGGCCGACTGCGACACGACAAGTAAAAAGACTCCGGAGACGTTACTGTTGCTGTTGTGTGACTTTACCGGCAGATGGCAGGAGTGATATGCTGAGCAATAATTAAAAAACAACATAGGCCTTTTTATTTTATTTTGTATTCCTCTGTGTGTGTGTGTGTGTGTGTGTGTGTGTGTGTGTGTGTGTGTGTGTGTGTGTGTGTGTGTGTGTGTGTGTGTGTGTGTGCGCGCGCGCGCGCGCGCGCGCGTGCGTGTGTTGGGTGCATGTGTTGGGGTGGAGGGGTTGATAGATGTTGACAAGATGTTGGAATGTTGCACATTGTGCAACTATTAAGAATTACAAATGTTACAAGTTAGAATGACTGTATATTAGTTAAGTATTACTAGTATACAACTAGTTACATGATCCTGTATAAATATTGTAGGCATATTATGGTAATGTAATTTATTAAAGAGATACAAAATAAAGTACAATACAATCGCTATACGTTCGGAGTACCATAAACACACTTAAAATTCACTATTATGAGAATACTATACGAATATTACAATGATTCTTCACTCAGGTGATGGGGCCCATACACATCTCAAAATAAAGGACAAAAGGCTGTTTCTCTCAGCCAGTGGGTGTACAGTAGCTTGGCTTTGCCCAGATATTAAGAGAGGATAATCATCGAAATGTTAATTGGAGGTGTTTTACATCTCAGCTGGAAGCGGGGGACCTGTGGATTCCTGTAATGAATATGTCTTAATTGTGGCAGGCTATTTGACATTTGAAAAGTCAGACGATCCCTCTCATTCCTGACACCTATTTGCATTTCCATCTTTAAGGTCAAATGGGTATGAATAATACATTAAGGAGGTTCTTAAGCTCACAGCCAGCCATATCTATAGTCACAAAGACACCAGCTGAGTCTTGCTAAGCTCTGTGAGTGTTAGAGAAACAATCAATTAATAATATCACTTTGGAAAACCACACATGAAGCAAACACATATCATTCCCCAATTCCTATTAGTATGACTATTAAGGTCGTGAAATCAATGGAAAATACAATAGTGCCCTTCTCTGAGATTGGCACTATAGTCTAGTTCTGAATCTGAAGACAATGACATTAACCTATTCATGTTCATCTGCAATATTGTGTGGACATTTAAATATGTCCGGCGATGGCTGTCTTTCTCTTTTATTCAGCAGATCACTTGCCGTTTTAAAGAATTGTGAGACTTCTCAAATGGCCAGCCCAGTTGACAGTTCTTAATTCAACGTCACACATGTGAGATATCAAAGGGTTAACCTGGAATAAATTCAAGATCAAAGGAAGGCCCAAAAAAGAACCTTGGCAAGAGATTGGAAGAATTTAATGAGCAAAATTAACATGTATTAAATCTGACCTCGTGCTTACATGGCAGATGTTGAGTAGCGAGGCAACCAAATACATTATTAGGTCAACAGTGATGTATTACAATTTGAGAGGTGCATCTGAACTACGTATCAGCTATTTCAATTAAAATAGAAGTCTATTCTATTCCTTTCTCTAGCACGAACTTCCCATTAGCAACTCCATGTCAAAACTGAACAAGAAGCCCATGCTTTTATAAACTCGTTAAAATAGTGCATACACACAACAGGATAAACAGATTATGAATCTATTAACTATTCCGTTTTGTTGTAAAGGACATATTTTAATCATTTCCTTCCACGAAATAACACTTGTAAAAATAAATAAGCGTGCAGGTAAGGAAATGTGCTGGCAGAGAGACATTGCTTTGCTTCAAAACGACCTGGAATAACCGGTATATTTGAAGTCATTCGCTTGGAGACTCGCAGCTTCATAATGGAGGGATTGTCTTTGGAGAATTGAACATTGCAGTAGATGTATGGCCTTGAGGAGACAGATTGGCTGGCTGTTTTGACAACTCATTACGTGTAATTTCAGTGACGGATTGGTGAAGTGGCTCCGAGTAGGCAGCCGAGGCACCAGAGTCTTATGGCTTCTGCCTGCAATGATGTAAGACAGAAAAGGCAAACAAGCAAAGACTTATTATGGCTAATGATTTGCTTAAAACAGAGTGGGGAGACTGACAGTTTGGTGCCTCACCGTGGGGCCAAAAAGGAAACAGATCCATAGTCCACCTGTCTGCGGTTTTAAATCCGCAGCAGCAAGATGCCAGTCTGTGAGAGTGGCAATTTTTGTCTGATGACATTGACCTTTGAGGCTGTCACAGGCGGATATAAGTGGCGGATAATAATATCTCCGTACGACCATTCACCATTTAATAACTTTGCATTATTAGCCTACATCTTATCGTTTAGAGTGAATTCCTACAAATGTATGACATTTGTAACATCATTAGTATAGCATCTATAACCTTCGATCACTTAGCTTAAGCCGCCCAAAAAAACCTGACCTTTCAATCAGCATGCTGTTGTAGCTTTTATGGATGAGCTGATTGTGCCTAATGGTGCTACGCTCTGTGCTAGCTCAGCTTTATCTGTCAAACTAGCATTCTGAACGGGCCAATCAGCTGAAAGACAGTTGAACAGCAGCATTTCCCCGGCGCTATAGATCCTCATAGGTGAGATGCTGGCCAGGTCTAAGCCTAATATCTGTGTGTGTGTGTGGGTGGGGGGGGGGGGGGGGGGTCCAGTGTGCTCATCTAAGCCGGTCCCCCCGCTCCAACATAATTGGTCCATCCCTGGCACTACTCCTCATCTCCAAAGCCACCAAAAACTGTAACCTACCTTGTGTATTTTTCACTAATTGAATTGCCTAATGAGGTCCCAGGGGCTACATCCCATTACCTCTGAGTTAATTAAAGCCTTAGCAGTGTGCCAAACGGTGAATAAAGATGCAGGAAAAGTGTAAAGAGGAACAGGGTTCGGTGTGCCGGGGAGGGGGCTGACCTGCTTTTCTGTCGTTGTTATGGGACTCTGTATTCCAAGAAGGAACAGATGCCTATTGTTTTATTTGTATTTATTTTTGGCTTTAAATTTTGTTACCCTGGTTCAGACTCATTTTCCAGTGTGGTTAGCCTAAATTCGGCTTATTAAACATTAAACTTGATTGTGACTCCCTGCCACTGTCAGCAAGGATTTCATGAAGATGTTCTTGTTTAGATGTAGAGACAAATAAGAAAAAACAATTATGTCTGCTAAGAATCTCTGCTGCAAAACCAAAACCATTCTATAAAAGTAACAGGTGTGTCGTGGACTTGTATTTATTTTCAATGTGACTTTAGTAAAACTGTAAAGCTCCCTATGGCTACATTCTAAATACCTACAAAAGGCAGCTATTATCAACTTGTAATATGTTGTGGTCACAATTATGGGAATAATAACCAAAACCACAATACCTTGTTAAAGAAAATGCTCCTTATTAAGTCACTAAACGTGGTCTAAAGTGCATGTGAAAACAGAGAATGAGACATTTCTTTTAAGAAACAATTTCAAATGTTTATTTAACATGTCAAAGAAGGGGGCACACACTTGAGAATTGAAAAGGGGGCTGCAATTATTGGCCAGTACTATGACTTAAAACTTAATACTAACATTAATCAAGTTTTGGCTAGAAAGAGAATGTGTTTTTGTTCCTTTTTGTTTTTATAAAGAAACGTTATGTACATTGGTTCTTTTATACAAGAAGTTCCTTGGATAAATGCATCAAAAAGAAACCAGTTCTGCAGTAAACTTTACAAAAAATACATTTTGTTTCATTGAGAGATGTAGAAAAGGTCGACGATCAAATATTGACCAATAATATTTCTTCCTTTTCATTATTTAGAAAAAAAGTTGTTCTAATACCTATTTGAAAGAAAAGCAATATACAGCACAATAAATGGGGAGAAAATTGCTTTTTTTTTTTTTTTTGCACATTTAGTCATTTGATTTGGTAACCAGGGAGAGGGGCTGCGACTGGTACAGGGCGTGATGGGAGTGGAGGGCCGCCTGGTGGAACGGGGAGGGGGGGGACAGCATGGAGTGGTGCAGGGAGGCGAAGGGGATGGGCCGGGTGAGGATGGGCGTGGTCGGATGGCTACCTGAACAGCCAATGGGGATGGAGATGGTGTGGTGAGAGGAGGAAGAGGAGGAAGAAGATGAGGAAGAGGAGGACGAGGATCCATGATGCTTCCCGGACAGGAAGCTGTGGCTCATGCGTCCCTCGGGCTTGGTGGTGAGGGACAGTGGCTGGGCCTGCTCTGAGTGGGTGGCGGCGGGAGCGGCCGGGGACGCCAGTGCCGCCGAGGGAGTGGCGGGCGAGTCCAGCATGCTGCCGTGGGACGAGGCGGGACTGTCGCACATCTTCTCCGAGGGCAGGTACTGCACACACTGCTTCTTGGTTCTTATCGAGAAGTCTGGAGGACCAAACAAAAACAAAGGAGCTCAATTATGGATTTGCTGTTGGCAAAAAAAAAAAAATCTGGTACACCCCCCTCAACGCTGCCGGCGACATAACTGAACGCCGGTTGTTAAAACGGTGAGGATGATTGCAGCAGAAGGTCGAAAACAGAGAGGATTCAACTCTGTTTGAAAATAAAGTCCAACGCGGGGAGTGGAACATGATGTTGAACATATTCATATGATATGCATGTGTGATGCAAAAGCACACAAAAAAATTAATAATAATAATAATATCACTATGATCAAACAAACATGTGACGCTGGCTGAACATTAAAAACGTGCACTGAAATGAGGCTGGAGCGCTCTGTTAGACCGCAATGCAGACTGCAGCGCTCTCACCATTACACAACAGCAGACATACCTGCCACTATTAGCACTGAAGCTCATATGCTGCTTGTCAAAGTATAGAGGGAGGAGAGAAGTTAGTATAGACGTGTTAGTGAAGGAAAGGATCCATGCCAAAAAGAAGAGTTAAGTAAGAAAATAAAAATTAAAGTGTCACGAGTTGCTTGGGCCCCATCTGTCACCGTGTCTTATCTTCAACAGTTTTCCCCCACTATCCCAATTTGACAAGAAAAGAGGCACAGAAGAAGGTCAGAACGAGAAGACCTCTTACCCTCTGGTGTTGAGTCTGGTTTATTATCTCGCTTCCTCTTTTTCCGCTTTCCCTGTGCAGATCAACAAAACAATGTGGTCAGAGGGGGGGGGGGGGGAAGAAAGAAAGTCAACTGCCACACCACCACCCACTTCACTCATGCTCCTACTCACATAGTTATCTCGTGCTGACCATCCTGGGTACAGCTGGGAGTGGAGTTGCCTCTCTTTCCTCGCCAGCTCGTAGTATTTGGCTTGCTCCTCTCTGGTTAGGGAATGCCACTGTAGACACACAGGCATAACCCATATCAAAGGATTGGTAAAAGTGTGGACTAATGCACACAGATGCGCGCACATGCACACACACGCGCACGCGCACACACACACACACACACACACACACACACACACACACACACACACACACACACATCTATGTCTATACTCTGCTTACCCGTCTACCCAGGATCTGGTTGATGGCGGCGCTCTCTTTCAGAGTGCACTCGGCCACTACTTTGGCCCTCATCTCCTTCATGTACAGCATGAAGGCGTTCAGCGGCTTCTTGATATGAGGCTTCTTGTCCTCTTCTTTCTTGGGAGGCCCGGGGGATTTCCTGCTAATCCAACACATTTGACAGATGCTTTGAATGAGCCGTGACTGGCCAATATGAGTTGAGTTAAGTTCAGTTCAGTTCAGTTCAGTTAAGTTGAGTTAATCAATCAATCAATCAATCAATCAATCAATCAATCAATCAAAACTTTATTCCAGACTCAAGGTCCATATAAAAAGACATACAACACTAAAAAGTTAAGTTAACAGATGCTTTGAATGGGCCGTGACTGGCCAATATGCGACAACAAGAGTAAACACTGTGCGTCAACCATAAAGAATCTTTAATATATAAGGGCGTGTGTCCATACAGCGTCTGTTTTTTTTGGTGTGGATGAAAACACTGTCCAAGCACTTTTTGTGAGGAGAAATAAAAAGTGGGTGATAAGGTCACATGCTGCTAGCTCACTAAGCAGCTGGTTAGCACAGCAGACACGACAGTGTTGTGCAGCAAGCAAAGGCTTACCAGCTATTTCCAATACATGTCCCGTATCCATACTGCCTTTAAGATCGCTGTTACAGTAACGGAAATGCACTCATTACAATGTCCTACTTCTCCACCGCCGCAACTTTTGACTTTCTCCATATTTGTTGTTGCTGTGGACAGTATGGGAAACCAGCGTCTCTGTCATTGCGATTGGTCGGCCGGGAAAACGCGGTTCACATCACCCGGCGCTTTTCTGAAAAGTTTTCTCAGCTTTTGAAAGCGCTCGGGGGGGAAATAAAAAATGCCGACTGCAATGCTTTTCTCAAGCGGCCGCCTTTTGTGCGTCTGATTCCCATTGCTCTTAATGAAAGGAGGGCGCTGCCACTCAGAAATCACTCTCTATGGGCACACGCCCTGCGATGACGCTGTATGTCTGCAGTCATTCTTACGCATGCATGGAGGGGCTGATGTGGTCTCCGTTGGGCTCCTGCTTGATGATTGGAGAGACGATGGCAGGATGGGGGATGCCGGTCTGGTGGAGGCCGTGCGGAGAATGCATCATGTGGGGCGAGAAGCGACTGGACACCAAGCTGAGGGCAAAAGGAAGGCAGCATTTTAACAGTGACCCTCCGCTAACGTGACTGAAAGGCTTTGGACTAACTTGCCACATCGCCTCGCTGCCTCGGCCTTCAGTCTGTCTAGACTAAAATTCACACACAATCAGTTACATGCTTTGGTTTTTGTTCAAATAAAGACTTTTTCAAAAGCCCCTTTATTCAGCCGTGGCTTCGGGAAAAGTGGAGTGTGTTGTTACCATGGCGACAGCATGGCCGTGACACCTGAAACCACTTTCCTCACCACACGTTCCAGACCGTGGAGGGCGTTCGACAGCCGTCTACACAGAACACCTTCACAAAGTGTCTCTCCCACTTTCCAATTGTTAATACAATGGGGCATTGTAACAGACAAAGGGGGAAATTAAGTCCCGTACACCTCTATCACACACTCTTGTTAAATTCATGCTAGATTGGAAAATTCCTCTGTTTTGCAAAGTCTTGTAAACTGCTCCGCAGACTGTCATGAGTCACAACACACAGCCTTAATGTGCGTCCAGAGACATTACCTTGTGCTATAGATGCCTCTCTCTGCATCACAGACCCAATGCTACCTCAATTACAGAAGCTTTTCTAGCTACTGTTAAAGGGAGAGGCCTGTTTACATGGTGAAAGATACTTTGGTAAGGGCTAAAGAAGCAACACGCTCAAGCCGTGTCCAGATGACAAAAACAGATGTTTTGACTGCTCACTCAATATTCACGTTTTGATTGTGCACCAATAACCAGCCCTACATCAAGTAGGCAGTCTCCAAACAATGCAATATTATAAAAACATATCTGTGGGAATGAAGGGGTTAATATAAATTAATTTCCATTTCACCTGAGATGCATTTGACAGTTCTCCCTACGTTAACAAGGGGGTGCCATCGCTTTCCTCTGGGAATAAACAGAAGCCTGCAGTATTTTTATAGACTCGGTGGCTGTCTGATAAATCACTCACTGCTGATCCACGTGATGCGAGTGCAGTCAGGCTCAAAATGTTGAAAATATTGCCCGTGTTATCATGGAAATTGCAGTATTATGCAGGCTTATTGTCTGTCCATAGGATTTAACCCTTCAAATCCATCATCTTAACATTCGTTTAGTTTTAGCTGTACCTGTCAAATTACCATCGCAGGCCACGGAATGCCATTTCCCTCCAAATCAAATTCTCTGGTTAACATTTCAAATTAACATTAATTTTGAATTCTTACAATTCTGAGGTGCAGTAAGTGCCCTAATTTATGCCCTAATTTAATTTTGAGGCATAAAATTGTATATTAGACAAAGGGGTGTTATTCTGGTGTGCTTAGGGGAGTGTGTCAGTGTCTTCGATTGTTTCAGTCCATCTTATAGTTTGGCTGTAGCTACAAATGCTATTGATCACAGAGGCCCTTCTGAATATTTCATTTCATACAAACACCGGAAGGCTCGCTACAAATCTTTCCAATTTTGACAGAGGGTCAGAGAGTTAAGTCTGATGGGACTTGTAGTTTCAGATGAGCTTTGATTTGTCCCAATCGATTCTCAGCCCTTTCATCTTTGTGCGTGCGTGCGTGTGTGTGTGTGTGTGTGTGCGTGCGTGCGTGTGTGTGTGTGTGTGTGTGTGTGTGTGTGTGTGTGGGTGTGTAGTGTGGAGTGGCTCAGAACATTGGCCTGACCACAGAAGTTTAGCTCTGAGAGAAAAGACAGAGAGAGCTGTCTGAAGAGAGGGCTAGTGAATGCCAATAGCATGTTCAGTCTATTTAAGAGGCTCAACTTGTCTCTGATAGACTTAGACTTCGCATTCCTTTGTAGTCCTGAACCCCACTGGCTGCCCCTGATCTGATGTGTCAGAAGAGGAAAGTAACATTGGACCTGTTAATGTTGGGCAATTTTGCCTGAAACCCCATTTTACATATCTGCCAGAGAGATATCAAACACCCAAAATAAGATTCAGGCTATTTCCTAAAAATATTGCCTCGGCCAGTTTTTATGTAAATAATGTCCATTTTAAATTATTCCATTTCCTTTAGCTTTAACAGTGTTTAAAAGGCCTGGCAAAGAAAGCAGGCGACATGTGATTACAGCATGTCATTTAAGCAGCAGATATTGGATATCTCCCTTTGGGAGGGTGGGGGTGTTGCTGAACATGAGCCACTCACCTGGACATGGACGCATTCATTGCTAGCGCTGGATAGGGGTGACGGAATCCCCCCGGGGGGATGGAGTACATGGGCTGGCCCTGCCTGGGAGAGAGAGAGAGCGAGAGCGAGAGAGAGATAGAGGGGGGGGGGGTGAGAGAGAGGGAGAGAGAGAGTGTAATGTGGATCAAACACAGCTGACAGCTAACCCACCAGCACTAATCCTCTACTCATCAACTCAAATCCCCTGCTTGCGGAACAGCACCGTTGCAATTGATTACAAGACCCGTAGCAAAACCCATAAATGTTCATAACTCTTCCTGGTAAACCCCCAGATTTTAATGTATTATTGTTTTGATATGGTACACCTGCACCTAGACTAGGGAGCATAAACAGTACAAAAACAACTACAACAGTGGCCTATAGTGAAAGCTGCGGGTCAATTTGATTGGCTGGGTTAACAGACGTGTGACAGGCAGCACTCAAAGAGTTATGGGGGACCACGGTTGGTGCGCGAACACCTGAATGTCCTCAGAGTGTTTTACCAGACACCAGCGTTCGTCTCCTCTTACCAATTTATCGCTCTTGCCTAAATGTTCATGCTATTCATTACCAAAACCAAAGCTCACTTTCCTTACTAACCTGAACACAACAGTAATTGTGCTTGCCCAAACTTGAACACACCCTAAGTAGTTGTTTTAAGGTAGCCACTAAGATAACAACGTTCATTAGGTCATATTAATACTTCTGTAGCCACTGAACTAACAATGTTCATTAGATAAAAATTAATACTTTTGTGATAACACACCACTTCATAGCAGCTGACCAAACAAGCAAGCACATAAAATATGTCCTGTATACCTGCCGCAATTAGTTTCTTCGATAAGGCCATGTTGATACAGTTTTAGAAATCAACATAATATTCTGACATTTAAATTGACTGCACCAATAGATCAATTCTTAATCATCCGGAACAAAACAGATGTGGAAAGTGCTGACAATAAAAGTAACTCACTGTGGCACCAGCCAGCCCAGAGGGTGTGGGATCTGACCCACGGCGCCGGGAGACAGGGGGTAGTACGGAGAGAGCTCCGACGGGTGAGGCGTCCGGGGAATACCTGCAGGTGTCAGACAGGACGACAAGCTTTAACACACACACACCTGTTTTCACAGGTATGGGGGGGGGGGGGGTCCGACAAACCCACGTAATGATGTGAATGGAAGTCTGGCTTAACAACACGTCCGTCCGCCAGGCAGCTTACCTGTCTTTGGGTCTAGGATCTCCGGGGAGAGGTGTGAGGGCGGCGTGCCCGGGGAGAAGTGTTCGTTGCTGTAGGTGATGAGGGGAGTGAGGGGGTGGACGTGGTGGGCATGCTGCACCACGGGGACCTTGTTGGACTGCAGAGAAGACGAGAGCAGAGTACAGAGTTTATGAGGCTTCTGTCAAATCACGTTGAAAACATAGCGATACAGTCACCTCTGTGTGATGCATGAGAGGTGACACGCGTACAGCTCAGTAGCGTGTGTGAAACCGTCAGACGTATCACCCTGCTATATATATATATTGCGCACGATCATTAGGGCGAATCGGAGCCATCCGATTCGTGTGTGTGTGTGTGTGAATGCCATTGCCCTGCATGGTAAACAACACAGTCTGTGCGTGTGACAAGTCCCTGTGATGCAATCTGGACCGGCACCAAGGAACACTAAGAAGCCTTGCGGACACATGCCAAGACCATTACGGTCATTTGGTGGAGGAGAGGACTGTTTGTTCAGTCCAACAAGAAAAACAACAGCGCCACCAGTCCAAAAGTCACACCAGCAACCCACAAACAAACACACACAATCAGCCTAAGGTAAACTGAATACTCATAAACAACTGAAAACATTATCTGCTGCACATTTTGTCAGCAGTCCACTGATGGGAAGCAGTTGCCCTGGCTTATATCATGTAAACTGCCACTTTATAGATGAAGCTATCAATTAAACAGTTTGCCAGTGAAAACACAGGCAACAGCATGATGGGGGGGGGGGGGGGGGGGGGGGGGGGTTGGGAATAGAAAGTCCAGGGATGAAACTTTTTTCCTTTCTCTTTTGCAGCAGTCACCTTATTGCTTGAGCTTGAGCTTGGTGCTGCGCTGACAAAGTGCAGATGCCCGAGCGCCGCTTTACGGCCGCGCGCAGGATTACGAGTGGATGAGGATGCCGGAGACAATAATAATAATAACCAACGTCTCTACTTTCATTAGCTCGCGTTCAACCTCTCAGTCATTTCCCCTGGCTGCCCCGCTGAATAGAGCACTTGTTGGCTCAACTTGTCACATGGGAGGGTCAGGGGTGGGGTGGTGGCGGGGTGGGGTGGGTGGTGGTGGAGGGGGGGAGAAAGGAGTCTTGTTCCTCCAGCCTAACCTTTCTTCAGTATCCCTCCCCACCCCCTTCTCTCAACCTCTCTCCAACGTGCTCCGCTAGCGAACAAGGTTTGCATTGAGGCTTCTGTACGCTCTCTTGCTTAGAATTGTTCCAAATCTTAGCTTACTTTTTTTTTTTTTTTTTTTTTTTAAGGAAGGTCCAACAACCTTTTCCTCCTTTTTAAATCCTCAGCAAACTTGTTTCTCCCACGTCTAAAGCACACACTTTGATTCTGCTAATGCCAGATGCAGCCAGGGAAAATATTGACCAGTGTGAAACCAGACTATATTAAGATCACTTCATTCACAGCGGGGCTTTATGTTGTCTCTATACCTAGAGCGTATAAGGTCAATGCAAAGGAAGATGATTACATATGACAGAGAAAAGCCTTTGAAAAAACAAGTTGACTGACGAGGTGGAAACCCCAGGTCCCACATGTCATGTATATTTCAGTTGTACTTTGTTCTTCTACTTCATGTACAATGTGCTGGAATTTTCCCTATATTGTGGGGGGGGGGGGCTGTGTGAGACCTCTAGACCTGGATGCCAACACATTTTGGGAAGCAGTTCAGTGAGAATTCGAAATGATGCCTATTAATGATTCATATCCTGGAATACACCAATCGTATGTTTGCTCTGAACACATTTCTAAGTTGGGATGAGGCACGAGTTTCAACATTGCTCTGCCTTCCAGCCAGGCAGGCCAGTGGAACACGGAGTCAAATGGAGTGCGCAGGTTGTACATATGCAAAACTATTTGGACCTGCTGCATCCTACCTGCTCAACTCATCTCCAGAGAGGAGACGTTGTCCATTAGAGACAGAGATGGTTCCCTCATCAAGTGGATTCCTCTCTCTCTAGTCTAAACCACAACAATTTGGAGTGGCTGAAATTATGCATTATCATCAAAACCGATTATTCCAAGTTCATTCAAACTAATGAAGTTCTCCAGAGAGGACTGTGAACACACCAAAAAAGCGGTTATGTAAAAAATTGAAAAACTAGACTAATGGGCTCAATGGTGGCTTCAAAACTAAACACTAACGCATCAATAGGTTCATTCAGCTGCTTTATGTGCAGAGCTAATATTCCTCCAGCCCATGACAGCTTCATACGCCTGGTTTCATGATCCACAGCAAGGTGTAATAAGGAAACCACATGGAACACGAGCCGTGTTTTAAATATAAACAACACGGACGTGACAGCGCGCAGCAGAAAGAGCGACCTGGAACCCAGATGGTATCTACATCGACGGGCAGAAACCACGCTCGTTACATAGACGGACTTGTTGAAAACAGGTCTGCAGGATAGCATAAATACCTCACAGCTAGCATGTAACAACACTGGTGACTGGTGGGCTATTAAGAGCAAAGTGGGCACATAGTAGTAGTAGGATGATGATGGAAAAAAAAAAAGGGGGCAAAAAGTTGCTGAGCCGGTGCGGAGAAAAGATGTCTGTCTGCTAAGAGGTTCTGAAGCTAAAGAGGCCGAGGTGGCAGTACCCCGCCGCCCGGGACGTCCAACTTGGAACGGCGCTAAGAAAAGCAGCGTCCTTGGTCAATGTGGGTGGAGGGGTGGATTTCATTCAAGCAAACATGTTTTTGGATCCTGCACATCTGAATTGAATTACTAGGCAAACAGCCGATGGGGAAGAGAGCTCAGAACAAACTGAATAACCCCGTAGTTGTGTGTGTCTTTCTGCCAGGGCCATTCTGGGTGGGAGGCTCAGAGGCCTTTCAAAACTCCAGGAAAGACAGGCTGAAAAGAATGCCTGGCATGCTGAGAAGTCCCAGCCTTGTTTGTCAACGCCAACAGGAAGCGGACGTGAGAGAGAGAGCGGAGCGACCGTGTCGTATGCCTTTAGAAAATCAGCCACGCCAAAAGCGCCACGCCATTCATCACAGGCGACTTGGGATTTTACGTCTGGTCGTGGTCACCGCCTCTGAAAGGGTCAATGGCGGTGATATTCCAGGTCAGAATAATATGGCGCTGCTGCGGTGTCGGATTACTGGGAGCGGGTCGGTGGTGGAGCGAGTGTCCACTGTGATCATTAAATGAAGTGAGAGGTCACTCACACACAGGCAGCACAGCGTGTGTGGACACAAACACGGACAGAGCGCAGCGGGGTGTATTCCAAAAATGACTATTTTTACACTGCTAAATTTTCTCTTTCAGAAAAAAATGGCACTGATATCTCTACTTGAAATGAATGGTTTGCTGAACTTCACTCGTGGACTCATTCAGTGATCCTACATTTGAGAGTGTTCATGTTCTGAATTTGAGTGGAATCAAAGCCTGGAATCCATATCTTCCATTCGTGAAGAAGATCTGGTCTCTGCAGTGGCCCGGTTGGACTGCAGCAGACCTCGGCTCCCATCAGTATTCAGTTCAGGCCTCCTAAAGCCTTTGATTTCATGATGGATCCTGCTTGTTCACTGCCTAATGCAAAATGAGAACGTCTCCCACAGGACTCCCAGTCAAAAGCTCTGTCGGAAAAATGGGTGGAAAGCGAGTATATGTCTCACTGTGAGGAAACGGAAAAAAGGCGCATCATTTTCGGTTCATATCTGGGCAGAAAAACAGCCGTACGCTCCGACGCGTTGAAAAGTGCAATGGGGACACTTGAAGGGAGACAAAAGGCATGTGTGGAATGCTGCTCGAGACCTTCAGCCACTTCAATTCACTTCAACAAGCTGGTGACTAAGCGACTTATGACACGCTGACAAGGCCGAGGTCTCTGCTCGCCCTGATCGCTCCAGACAGTAACACAATATTGAGACAAAGAGGGGGTTTCTGTCAAAGTGAAGACCAGGCCATATCTGTGTGAGTGAGCCCTGATCTGATAAGCCACTGTGGGACAGACACTCAGGTCAGTGCTACCTCGTTATAGACTCACAGCTCCTTTTAATCCAGCATAATAGTACTAGTCACTATAGCCAGTGACGGCCACAGAGAATGGGCCTCATGGACCAATCAGACTGAATGAGCTCAGTGAAAGGAAGTATGCAGCCCTGACAGCATTATCAACATGGTGGAGATGACTGAATTGGTACGTTGTGGTGATGAGTACTATATGCACATAATGGAGACAGCAGATCCGCCTCTCCTCCCTCCCTCTCCTCTCCTCCCTTCCTCTCCTCCTCCCCTCCCTCTCCTCTCCTCCATCCCTTCCTCTCCTCTCTTCCTCTCCTCTCTCCTCTCTGGTCCAGCTCGGCCAGTACTGATGGACTGACAAGTTCCCCACACTGCATCACCTGGCCCTGCAGCGCCTTTGATGTATTATTTATGAAGAGGCAGCCCTCTGAACACAAGCGCTGATACGGGGGTTTACGGGTGCCCTATGTGTGTGTGTGTGTGTGTGTGTGTGTGTGTGTGTGTGTGTGTGTGTGTGTGTGTGTGTGTGTGTGTGTGCGTATTCATACAAAAGTGTGTTCCCATCCCTTCTTCCCAATCCTCCCACCACCACCACTACCACCGCCGCCATTACTACCAAAAGCAATACCAACTGAATGCTAAACAAACCTGTCTGTTGAATAATTGAGGATCTCAGGCCAGAGCCGGCTCCGGATTAGCATACAGGCCTTATGGACCCAATCTGCACAGTGACAGGACAGCCTTTCCCTGGACTTTCGCCTGCACCCAAGGCTCTGATTTCTATTTGACGTCCTCCTCTCCTCTCTCTCTGTCGCTCCACGCGGGGCCAGCAGTTCCTCTCTCTCTCGCTCCACGCGGGGGCGGGGCCAGCAGCGCGAGTGGACGAGTCAAAGCACACGTTACGCACTTTCGCCGATAACAATGCGGCGCTCTCTGTAGGCGTCGTCGGCAGGAAACACTCTCTGATCTCATAAAGGAGGAGAAATCGGAAAAGATCAACGTTGTCATCGTCTGATGGCTCGCTGTAGTGCAGCCAGGAGATAATTTATTAATCAGACTGAGCAGCAGACCTTATCAGTAAGCTAACGCTACGCCTTGTATGCACATGATATATAAGATATACATGATGCGTGCCTATAAGCAGATTCCGCATAATCAATAGTGGAGAAAACAATGCCAGTCAGGCCATCGTGCAGAAAAACACACACACACTCCAAAACACAACGTTGTGAGATTTAACACATGCTCGCGAAAGCATGAGGAGGAGTACAGGTGTGCTTGAGAAGGGCCTGCCTGTCTGTCTGTTGGTGTCTGGTGACTGAGCCCTCCTCAGGTCTCTCTCTGGCTCGTGTTGGCCCTGGGCAGTAATCCCTGGCCCCCTGTGTGTGCCCATCCGCTCCCCCTGCTCTCATTAGTGCAGTGTTGGGGGCCTGGGGAGCCTGCAGGCCTGGGGAGAGCCAGCCTGCTGCTCCCTCCCCACTCCCTCTCTCCTCCTCTGCTGGAGTAATGAGCCCATAATCAGCCTGGCTCCCTGTCAGCAGCACACCAGAGGGCCATGTGGGCCCAGGGCCCAGTGTGGGGGGCCATGTGTGGGCTCAGGGCCCAGTGTGGGGGGTAAGGGCACAGCGGGGCGCTTGGCACTCTCTCTCTCTCTCTCCTGCCTGGCAGGAGAGAGACACCCGGGTACACCGTACCCGGGATTAGAGCTTCCACATCACACATCAAATGACCCTTTAGTCACACATCAGCAGATCCAGCAGCACGCTGACTTCCTCTTTGTGGTCACATGATGAAAGCTCGCCGTTATACTTTACTTTCGCTGAGCTTTGTTGCCTCTTCAAAAGAAATAAAGATTTTGCATTATATTAATTTGATAAGATAATGTCATCCCATATTTTTTATCTGGCAATTCAAACTCTTCATTTGAACTATCATGTCCTATCACCTTCCTGTCCTGGACGATTCATTTGGAACTTGAGGTGCCCAGTCATTATAGCAGTGCCATTTCATCAATTCATCAATTCTTGTAGCCCTTATTGTCCACATCTTCCTGCGAACTGCCATGACATATTTGATATCATCATGAAGTGTGCAAGCTGAAACTGCATTGAATCGATCAATTCAAATATGAACAAGCCAGACTATGCGGACGACAGAATGAAGCCTATACAGTACATGTTAGCTATAAAAGGGTTTAAATAACATTCACCACATTTTGATAATGGGTAAAATGTGCAGGAAAAGTTCCATATACCTAAGGAGAGTAAATATTTCACTAAACAAAAGTTCAAACCAACATTTTAAAACAAGAGAGACAATTAAAATGTCTCCCTGAAAACAGTTAAATCCCCCATTCAATTTCTCTGAGATAAAGGTCAAACAAATAAAGACAACAAGCTGACACAGAGGACAGAGCCAGATGAAGTTTCCTTCAAAGTGAAATGCTGGAGCAGCAGCCGTGGAAAGACAACCTCCTCGTCAAGTCGTCGACGCACTATTTAATTTCCTCCTAAATCAACTGACATTATCCATCCATTGTTCTGACTGCTTTTCTTTGTTTTATTCCCTACAATATGGACTCGTGCATTTCATAATGTTACATTTCATAATGTTACGTTTCATAAATGTTACACATTGAAGTCGATACATTGAAATGACTTGGCTGACAGGAGCAAAACACAGCACAGCAGCTGCTGTGTCCCACAGACAAATCACGCCTGCCCAGAGTGTCACTGACAGGTCAGCATAATATTGTAATAAAATATCTTTAAGTGGCTTCCAATTGAGGCTGCAGTCAGCCACAGAGCGGCCCTGGTATTCCCATGAGGCAAACGCCATTCCCTACACAACAGCTTCCCATTCACTGTGTGTTCAATGAGGACTTTGTCATGTGCATCATTGCAATTAGGAGATCCAGCGAATCCACCACAACCTCAAGGCACGTCTAGCCAGGATATGTAAGGTCAACAGTTGAGCAAGAGTGGCTGTGTTCGCCTGCAGCGCCAACACCACTTCCCGAAAACAGAGAACACTCTGATACGATCAAACAGGTGATACGCTGGTCGCTCTGCACATCATCACAGAACGTCAAGCTCCCCAAACGGCTGTTGATGTAACGTTATCAGAGTACAGCCCCTTCAGCAAAACCACACGCCAAACAGGTCTGCTGAGCTCCCGCATTGTGTAGCCACAGTGACACACCGTGATGACTACTTCTCACCTGTGTGGCAAAGCTGGTGAACGGCGAGGTGGTGCCACCTTGACTGATTTATGGACGCCTGAATGTTATTGTGGTAAGGACATAGGGACAGGCTGCAGGGATGTTTGGCACTTGAGGCTACGGGTGCTGGGAGCTGCTAGGGGGGTTGTGGGGGTTGTGGTTCTGGTAATGGACTGATGGCAGGGTTTAGTGTCTGCTTACCAGATGCCCTGGGGTTGGAGATCTTTGGAGGTCTTTTAGTCCTACAGCTCCTGGGACGTCCAAAAGAGGCCATTTCATCTGTAGGTACTGTGGGTGAGAGTGCAAGGAGGAGGCGTGTGAAACAACAACATACACATAATGTAAAGACTCGCAGCAACAACAACAAAAACATGCAGCATTCAACAACATGCATTGGAAGAAAAAAAAAAGTGATCTGAACTGAGGTTCTGCTATGAGACAAACTCCCTAGTATTTACTCTCCGACTGAACCGTATGGGTTGCACCTTTTCCTACAGCGTGTATAAGTGGTGTGAATGGCGTGAAGCCAGCAGAGGAACTCCGACAGACACCTGTATGAGAGCCACATTGCTGCTGGAGCCAGACAGTGAGGTTCTGGCATGCGGGGAGACAGCGATGTGAACCAGCAGACTGGTGGAGGACTGTGAAATTGCCGTTTGTCAAGGAAAAACAAGAGCCCAGCTGTGGGCGCCCATCGCTGAGCGGGTGGGAAGAGACAGCTGGAAGGAAGCCCCATCACCACCAGAGCAGGGAAAGGCTGGGCCCGGGAACGCCACGCTATCTATCTCCTGTCTGTCCTGCTCGATTAGTTTGGCCTTTTGACCCAAACTAAACCAGGCCCAACACCCCCGCCCCCTCATCACTCTCACTATTCTTCATGCTCTTATCAAAGTTATCATAAGCGGTCGTGCGCAATGTTTGCTTTTCCTCCTCCTCGTCGCAGAGCTTTCTCAATGCATTCATTTTTACTGCGGCTGCCGATTCCGATGCAGCCTTCGCCATGCAGTGGGATCTGCATACTCAAAGAGAGGCTGTTACTCCTAGCTATAACTTTTTTTTTGGTCCTTCAGCAATGAAGATAGCATGGAGCCAGAGCTCCAAAAGCTCAACCATCTGGTTTATGAATCAGTTTAAATACCGGATACAGCAGATTGTCATGCATGTGGATTTTCTCCCTGGTACAATTTCAAATTAATTAAAAGGGTTTTATACGATAGCTTATGTTTTGCTCATGTAGGCCCATGTAGACACACTGTAGAGACATTAGGCTATTGTGCTTCATCTCTTTAAGTTGCCGTTTGGGCATGATGGAATTGTATGGGTCATAAATTGTGTTTGTGAGATCCAGTTGCTGCAGCTACAGCTGTTGATGTGCAAAAAAAACTGTCATTTCATTTATTTATTTTATTCAGCATCGCTTATATGAATTCCAGTAATGCACAAACAACCTTGACATCCACCCATATAGCAAACATTTGGTGAATAGAAAAGACAAGAAGTAGTATTTACTAAAGCGGCGTGGAATACACCAACGTGTTCCTACTTTTCAAAAGTTGGTGCGGATAAACGATGACAAATAAGCAAAGTGGGGGAGTCGTGCATTCAGGGTTTTGATTTTTAAAGCCTCATTCATCACTCGGGGGTTTGTACAGAGGAAGGAAGCTGGGATGGCCGCGGGTTAAAAATGGAAAAGACATTATAGCAGGAGGGGGAACGGGAGAGAGAGAGAGGGGAAAAAAAACATTTTCAGGAATGAGTTTGTCGGAGCAGGGAGAGGGTATTGTTTCCTGACAGCTGGGGTCCAACAGAGCACCGAGGGAGGGGGAAGGGGACCCCTTTCCCCTTCCAAACGGGGGGGAAATTCTTGGAGTTGACATCAGCCCTCTTCATTTTCACTATACTGCTCAAGGCTGAATCGTAGGTTCCAACTAATGGGCCCAAGTCCATACAACTGTCAGGAGGCAGTTGCTTTTAGAGGCTGCTAGCTCCCTATTGAAACTTTACTCTGCACTGTGCATGGGCGCCTAATGAATGCTGCTGCTCTCCGGAGAGACAATCCAAAACAATGCAGTTTTCTCTGTCTAATCTACGTCAATCATGGCTCCTTCCACAAATGAAACGAGCGCTATTGTGAGCGTTTGGTCTAGCCTGGCCGTGCCCACCCCGGCTCTCTCCCACCCCGGCTCTCTCACCACCCAATCCAGCCCTTATTTGACAGCTTCTGCCAGGATTGAGGAACATGCCCCCAGGCACTTTTTTCTAAGCGCCTACTCTCTCTTTTTTTTAATTGCCAGTGTGCCCTATGGAGCAACCACACACACACACACACACACACACACACACACACACACACACACTCCCTGCAACATCCACCCAGGTAATGCCAGCGCACACTGTCACATTAGCTACCCGGGTCCAGACTACAGCAGCATCGCTAACACATGAGAGGGGGGGGGGGGGGGGGGGTGTCTGGGGACGGGCCAGAGTTGTTTCAGGAAACAAAAGCAGAGGAATCGTGGACCACGGCGCTGCTCAGCGAAAACTCGCCCAGTTTTAGAGTGAAAAAAGCAGATAAAGGGAGCTACAAGGAGGGGGGGGGGGGGGGAGTTCGACAGGACACTGGAATAAGAGCCAACACTTTGAATTGATGACTCAAAGGGCTAGCACATGGCTTAAGTGTTATTAAATGTTTCTAAACGATTAAATCCACAGATAAGCTAACGTCAGCAATTACATTTTGTATTACACTTCAGGACATGTCGTAATGCTTTGCAGATGCTCTTATTTTATTAGAAACAAACACAATTTGAGCGGACATATGATGCTCGGGGGCCCATCCATGGCGGCCATGTCTGTTTTCAGCATGGGAGCTGGAAGCTTTGGTAAACAGTCGGACACGGAGTACTGAGAGAGAACTGTGTAGCTCAAGTGAAGCTTAGCCCATCCATTTTCATAGCTCTCTAATTGTCTTCCAGCCTCAGAATAGACATCAGTAAAAGAAATGTGCTACTTTTAAAGGGCCCAGATGTGACAAAAGGTGGCGACGGTGCCGCAGAAAATGTCCAAAAAGCCACTTTGTTTTTTCCCCCAACAGAGAGAAGACAACATATGCTCTGAGGGCATGTGGCCCGGTTGCCAGAGGCTGGCTTCTAATTGTTACACTGCTCTCTCATGGAGCTGAGGGAAACACAGCCAAGGGTCTTTGTCAGCTCTGAAGTGTGTGTGTGTGTGTGTGTGTGCGCGCCACGGTGCAGGCCAACATCAGAGCACGGAGAAGAGACAGATGTCTGGACTTTTAGCTGTCAAACTAAGTCAGACTCTCTGCCAGCAGGGACGGAGTGGAGGGAAAAATCCCAAACTTTGTTAGCAACTCTCTGCCTGCTTCAGAGCAGAGTGACATGCAGCGCGGGGGAGTGATGGATGTCACACACAGTCAACTCGCTCGTTAGGCGGATATGACTGATTATAACAGTGTCGATACATAGTAATAGTGCAATAACTACGAGAACTATGCAGAAGTTGCCCTGGACATAAGCCCCCCATAATTACGACCGCAACCATTTAAAAAGAAATAGAATAAAAACACGTCTATATATATAACTTAAATATAGACACAGATTGTATATTGCATGTTCTTTAAGCATCAAGAGCAAATAAGTAGGCCGCTACAACAAATAAAGGAGTGAATATTTATAAATAGCTACATCAACTAAAGGAGTGAATATTTATAAATAGCTCAGACGAGGGCTAAACCTTGTGCAATCATGGCTCCCCCCCCCCCTTCCTCTCCTGCCTCCATGGAGGCAGGAATGCCTCCACGGATTGCTCCGGCAGATAATGTCAATCACCTACTGTGTGGAGAACCCCTCCCCATTGTTTTCTTTTACCCCCCAACAGAAAACAAATGGGCCACACAGCGTGCTGTTTGGCTGAGGTGTTAATGACCTCCCGTTACCCATATGAACAGCAGCAGCGTCAGACAATAGCCCTGTCATGCCCCGACACAACAGTCCCTCCCTGCTTTGCTCTAGCCGATATCACCTGCTCATGCAGGGCCATTGACACCTCGACCTGATCTATGCATGAAATACAATTAAGTTCTTTCAGGGCAAACACAGTGTGTGATAAGAAGCCCCCGCCTCGTCTCGGGGTTTGCATTAAGACCCATTGTTTGCCGACATTACAGGCAATTACAGTGACAATTCTTAAGCAAACCTCCGCAGTCATTGTGCTAATTAGCGGTTAATTGATGGGGAAACAAGCGGCTGAGCTGGTCAGACCAGGCATTGCGCTTTCTCTTGTTTTGGGCCACCGCAACTTTTCCAAAATGCGAGTAACGTCCCGTTCTCCAGTCCACTATATAGCAACGTCTCTTTCTCCAGTCCACTATGAAGCGGATTACTGAGGGAGGAAGTGATTCATTAAAACAATCTTGTGCAACCGAGGAAAGACACGGGCAGAGGAAGAAGATAACAATAGCGAAAATATTTTGGTGACAACATAATTGGGGGGAAATAAGTTTATACCTTCCAAATAAAGACTCCTAATAAAGATTTCTGTCTGAGATACAAAACATATAATACTGTAGAGAGCTTAGTGGGGATGTGCTTTGTCTACCTGTTTTGGACACAATATTAAAATCGATGATAGTAAAGTGAAATCATGAGGATTTTTATTTTATGTTTTTTTATTTAAGAATAGATCCTGTTAAATCGACACCGGCACTCGTAAAACCAGCAGAACTACTTTTGTCCTGTAGTCACTGATCGTCACTCAAGTCATTTTGACTGTTGTTGGAGACGAGAGAGAAATGCTCACACAGAACTAGGGGATGCACCACGATATCGGCACGGCTTCGGTATCGGCCGACAAATGCTTTGAAATGAAATATCGCATCAGCCAGAAAGGAACATTTCTGCCGATATGACAGGCCCATAAAATTACATTTCATTAGGCCAAAATGCTCGATGCTTGTCTAAATGCTGAATGAAAGAATGAATCAATCTTACAGTTTTGCTTGAAAGAAAATGTTAAAGATAAATAAGATAAATAAAAATATGGCCACTGAATGTGTACATTTGATATGTGTGTCTGCATCTGCGAGTGGGCCATCATGATAAGACTATAGGCATAATTCCACTACAGGAGAGACTCGATGCTCTCTGAAATTAGGTGGGGGAAATGTGGGCATACATCGGTACCGGCTTCGGCAATTGGCCGAAAGAGTTGGAAAATATCTGCATAACTGCAAAAAAAAAAAAATCCAATATCGTGCATCCCTACACAGAACAGTTTGATATTAATTTAACCCTGAGAAGCCCGCGGTCGTGCAGTTGGGCTAGCCCGCTGCTTTGCTAATGGCTAGCACATTTGAAGTGTCCATTAGTCCATAGAGGAGTGAAGTTAAGTGACTATGACAGGGGCACTCCCTCAGTTCGCCGGGCCTCTATTGTGACCCGGTTGGTCGTCCCGCACTCTTATTCACGGCCGGTAAAAAAAAAACTGGGTCAAAGGTCACACATCCAGAGTGCAGTGGTTTCTATGGTAACGTGCCCTATTAAGGCCAGGCTCATTGGCCTCTTAACATGCTCTTGTACACAAAAGAACTATTAGTGCAAAAGAGGGAGAGAGGAGAGTGAACAGGGGAGGCAGCGTGAGGGAGGTCCCGACAACACAACACTCTCCGCCAGTCACACAGGAGGCCTGTCAGTCCATCTCTACACTCTGTACGTGACATCCACACGTTTTCAACACACTGCTGACACACTGAAATAATGCTAAGCAACTAAAAAAAAATGTGGAAAAAGTTTGAAAAAAATATTGTAGAAACGACGCTTATAATTTATTTCAAATAAAACATAATTTGCGTTGCAGCATTATGTACACACACACAACGCTTATTTACAGGCCAGCATTGTGCAAGAAAGAACTCCTAAATGTAACAGCATTCCAAAGATTCAACTCCACTCAACTCAAGTGAGTTTCGGTGTCATATGACTGCCTCATGCATATTCTGAACAATGCCAAAACTGGCCCGGCAACGAGCGAGTTGACGTGAAAAAGTCTAGCGAGTGAATTTAACTGCTGTTTCGGTCATAAAATGGCATTAACAGAATGCAAAGCCAAGAGAAACTCTTCCTCAAAAAGTTTCTTTAACAGCCTATCCGGGACCTGCGAGAGCTGCCACTTCAGCAGGACTCTGTGCCTTTTTTTGCAGCTCAGGCAATTATTTGTTTGGGGGTTTATTTTTCTTCTTCTCTCCTTTTGCTTGACATGATCCTGAGTTACTGCTTCCTGTATGCATAGCTTTAGAGTGTTACAGTCCGGCAAATAAGAGTCTTTAAATGTTCCTATTCTATCTTATTGACTTAAAGGCCATTTTAATCCGATGGACTTACAGAAGAGGACGGTTAAAGTTAGGAATAAGTGAGTAATTGTATTACAGAAACACAACAGCGGGTCAAATAAAACGGCACGGTATAATTAAACGCACAAGAAAATCATCATACATCTGGTAACAGCAAGGCCATCTCATAAAGGCAGAGAGGAGGCTGCAAGGCTATTTAAGTCAATTACATCAAGTCAGTTATGTGGTTCTTCCCATGGCGTACCTGTTTGGGAGTTCTGCTTTCAATTGTTACACACCTCCGCTTCTCCTCCCGCTGCAAGTCAATGTCAGCGCGATCTGATGTCAAGACAGGCCACGCCACTAAGCTAATGTCAGCGACGTCTGCCTTTTTCATTTCCTTTGGCATTGTTTGTCCAGGCGTACAGGAACACAACTTTTTATTGTTTGGGGAGTAGCCTGCTCTCATTGAAATTCACAGCCGTAAACCTCTGTATAATTAACTCCAGAGCATGTGGTGGTTAGCAGTGGTTGGCTGGATGTTTACAGCAAAGCTCAACATAGAAATCAAGCTTGCGTGTGTATGCGCGTGCATGCGTGTGTGTGTGTGTGTGTGTGTGTGTGTGTGTGTGTGTGTGTGTGCGTGTGTGCGCGCCCATGCGTGCGTGTGCGTATTCTACGCAAATGACACACAAGTGGGACCTGCATTTTTCATTTATGACCAAACACAAATTGAGTGGAGTGGAGACAGCATGGGTTACCAATATAATGCAGCATGCTGGCTGCCAAGGCAGTTAGGAGGGCAATAATAAGTCTCACTCTCAACAGGGCAAATACCACAGCACGGTAATCACTCCTAACCTCTAGGTAAAAAACATAAAAATACCATTTTTGTTTCTTTTTCCAGAAAGTGCAGATAAATATTTACCGCCCCACCCCACCCAGAGTCAATTTGAGCATTTCTGCCAAAAGTGCTTTTTCTCTTGACAGGGCACAGCAGGAGTGATTCTATCTCGGAGGAGGAGGAGGGTGGAGGTGGTGGTGGAGTTGGTGGTGGAGGGGGCGCTTTTCTTGCGTCTTTTTTAAAACTTCCTAAGAGCAGCTGACAGAGGCAGGAGAGGCCACGAAGCATCTTGGGGGGGGGGGGGGGGGGGGAGTCAGCACGAAAAACTGGGGTGGGCACGGGTGGGCGTAGAGAGAGAGAGAGAGAGAGAGAGAGAGAGAGAGAGAGAGAGAGAGAGAGAGAGAGAGAGAAGGGTCTAAATTAAACACATTTGTTTCTGCTCTCACATACCACAAGTCTTATGAAAACAGAGGGCTGATTGTGTTCACTCTGCAAGTACCCCCCTCCCCTCTCCCTCCACCCCTCCTCCTTCCCCAACACCACCCAGCTCCACCACGCCCCCACCCACCCTTCCCCCCCTGTCCTGAGCAGCAGCCCCCCCCCCCCCCCCCTGCGCACACACACGCACATACAGCTGCCTGCAGATGCCTCCTGTGTTTGCTCTCGTGGAGCAGGCACAAATCTCTGAGTCTGGGCCCTGCCTCATCTCACTTTTACAGGCTGACATCCCTATCGGCTCACTGCTAACCTCCACTCACTCCACTCTCCTCCCCCCTGACTCCACTCACTCCACTCTCCTCCCCCCTGACTCCATTCACTCCACTCTCCTCCCCCCTGACTCCACTCTCCACCCCTCCTGACTCCACTCACTCCACTCTCCTCCCCCCCTGACTCCATTCACTCCACTCTCCTCCCCCCCCGACTCCACTCACTCCACTCTCCGCCACCCACTCACTCCACTCTCCACCCCTCCTGACTCCACTCCCTCCACTCTCCACCCCTCCTGACTCCACTCACTCCACTCTCCACCCCTCCTGACTCCATTCACTCCACTCTCCACCCCTCCTGACTCCACTCACTCCACTCTCCACCCCCCCTGACTCCACTCACTCCACTCTCCACCCCTCCTGACTCCACTCACTCCACTCTCCACCCCTCCTGACTCCATTCACTCCACTCTCCACCCCTCCTGACTCCACTCACTCCACTCTCCACCCCCCGACTCCACTCACTCCACTCTCCATCCCTCCTGACTCCACTCACTCCACTCTCCATCCCTCCTGACTCCACTCACTCCGATCACTCCACTCTCCACCCCCCCCCCCCTGATTCCACTCTCCACCCCCCCTGACTCCACTCACTCCACTCTCCAACCCCACTCACTCCCCCCTGCCCTCTCACACTCAACTACATGGACACATTCACACGGCCACAGGTACGCAGACGCTCCTCGCGGCGCGCTCCTTCCCGTCGCTCCACGTCCCCTAAAATGCATCTCGACCCGAAAGGCTGTTAGGAAACGAAACGCAGAGATTCAACGGGCCACGTTTACAGTGCGTTTACAGGCGCTTAAGGAGAGCTGACAGAGACGTTGCAATCTGCGTCAAGCATATTTATAACAGAAGGGGGAAAAAAGTTACTTTTTGGCTAGAGGCCGTTGAAATCAGCTGAATTACAGGTCTTTAGCGTTGAAATCAGCTGAATTACAGGTCCTTAGTGTTGAAATGAGCTGAATTACATGTTGAAATCAGCTGAATTACAGGTGCTGGAAGCAATTTCACTCTCCCGTCTGCCAAGCCAATTCTCCAATCCTAGCAGAGCCGAGGTTCCACACCCAATCAGAGCGAAAAAGGATCAAATTTAAACGAGTTTCAAGGTCTTGACTGGTCCGATCCAACGACGTGACATCCTGACATCCAAAATGAATGATTGGAGATATGACACTGGCTTTACAAAGGATCTTTGTGAATTAGCAAATCCCTTTCAAAGTATCTACAGGCTGTGGCTGCGGTGTATAATAACCCGGGGCAACATGCCACCATGCCATTCCCCGGGATTAGTTATGCGTATTGTCAGCAGAGTGGAGGGAGGTCTGGACGGCTGCCAAGCCATTTCTATACCTGCAACATTTGTAAAAGTCATTCCCTGCAATCCAGAGGCTTCAGTTTCACCATGCTGTGCATTGAGCGCTAAATCATCATCAAGTCCTCTACGTTTGGCTTGGAATTCAATTCACGTTCACATTCAAGGCCCTTCCCTCCGTCTTCAACCACGTTTTAAAGGCTAAACTCACAATCCTGCTAAAAAGATGTTCAGCTCCAAGAAAGCCTTCAGAATCAGAAGGGACACAAAGGAAGATGAGAGTGGGTCATGAGGTGCCCTACCTCTTCAAGGTTCATCAGGTCCCTTGAAAACAAAACAATGGCGTCGAAATTGTATGCAAGGAACCTTCAACCTTCACCCTCCTGAGAACATAGTTATTGAACAAAATGACTTGTCAGTTTGTGGGGAAAAGAGGGAGGGGAGAATTTGTTCTAGTGTTTTCTGATTCACGTCATTGATTTATATAAGCTGTACCCATTTTCAAAAGATAAAGAGGCCAAAATGTCTCCATGGCATATTAGCGCACCATTGCGAAAGTCAAGGCTCGACACGAAAACAATATATATATTCAGTCGCTGCTATCTCGCTATTTCAATACAAGCTAATTAGAATGGCAAGGTGATTATGATCAGGGGGCTGCTGCAAATATCAGATTCCCAGCGACAGAGTTGAGGAGAGGCCCCCTAACTATTACACAGTATTCAGGAATGCAGAGCATGAACCACAGTCACAGGGAGCCCAAGACAAATGTTCACGTCTATCCCGTTTTGGACGTTGACGGGCGGCTCCTCGCAGCACTACATTACACAAATGAAAAGTTCAACCAAACTAACGGCAGAATAAAAAATAGGAAAGTTGATCTTCCGTCTGTCCGTCCTCCCCGTCAAGCCAAATCTGTGCGACACACACACAACGCAACAAAACTCCATTCAATCCAAACTGCACACTTCTGCAAACAATTAGTGATGACCCAAGAACTGTAAGCTGTGTCAGAGGGAGGGAGGGGAGGAGAGAGAGAGCGAGAGAAGGGGGAGTGACTGGAGAAAGGGAGAGGGGAGCTTGTGCACAATTACAGCAGGGATTTATGGTCTGAGAAACAATTTATAAATCACAGCGCCTGAGCTAATGTGCTCCAGATTGTTCTCCATGCAGCTGCAATTTTGGTCTGCGTGAAACGGCATAATAAACCTGGCTGGGAGATGTTTGGGTGGTGGTGGGGCAGAGAGGAGCTGAGGCTGTGGGTGGGGGTGGGGGGGCGTGTGGGCCTGCAAACTTTCGGAGGTGTTCTGAACAAAGAGACGAAGAGCTTTTTTTCTGGGAGGTTTCGAGGCAGTGCGATACAGAAGTATTTATCTGACCTGGATGGACGGAGAATGTGACTTTTTCAAATAAACAATAACGTTTTGCAATGACGCAAGGATTTAGTGAGAGGCCAGCACAGTAGTCAAACAGAAAATGCAACTCTTTCCGAAACAAAAAGCGAACAACGATACAGTTTTTTCACTATGACACTAAGCGCACGCAGGATCTAAGCCGGTGTTGCCGCCTCATTGTGAAACTATGAACTATGCCCTTATGATGGCGTCGCTGCCACAGCTGAAGGTGAAGATGAATTTTAGATGGGCGATTATAATAATAATATATTATAATAAGAAAAGCACAAATGTTGCAAGTTGATCCCTGCATTGTGGCTGCAGGCTGGCGTGGAAGAAGGGATCGGATGTGCTGAGGGAAGCCGGGGCTTTTGTGGCCACTCAGCCAACCGGCCCTGAACCTTGACCTCTGACCCTTCACCCTGGGGGGCAAACAAAGCTCTGAGTGACATCTGAAACTAGACACTCTACGGGGAGAGAGTGTCTGGACGAGACTCAAATGACCCATTAACTCGGCAGAAAAGATTTATGGCTTTTTATTCGCCTCTGCAAAAAATCTCTAACTGAAGAGTCACAGAACTGTCAAAAAGAATCAAAATCTCTAACTGAAGAGTCACACCAAACTGTCAAAAAGAATCAAGCCAACCCACCAATGAGAGGTCTACACACCAAATGTACTCTTGTTTACTCGCCAACATCTCCATCATGCATCGGGGGATCAACAAAAAATGCTCCATAATTAACAGCTTCACTGTGGTGGTGGCTTCAAGTCGTGTTGCGATTACCAATGATACACACGTGTGCGCATGCAGTTACAGTGTGTACCGAAATAAATTACGCCTAATGCGAACAACATGAATCTAATCTGGAGTCTGTTTCGAAAGACTTACTAAATGCATATATTCACCCCCCTTTGAAGGATTCCATACAGTGGCTGGCGTAAACAGGTTTCGGGGGCACATTAGTGTATTGTAAACAACAACAGAGGAAGAAAGAAAAAAAGTCCAGGGTAAAAATGTGCTGTGGTGAATGCGAGCCTTCGTCGCCAGAATGCTGAGAGCCACTGTAGTATTTAAATCAGGCAAGGAGGGAGGACGACTACGGCCAAGCATTCTGTAGCTCAGCTGTGAGGCTCTAAGCCGTTGCCCTAGGGTCTTTGTCCTGCCTTTCAGGGCAAGTCTGAGGTAGTCAAAGACCCTATTCATGACCGGCGCTCCCCCTGCCAACACACCCATACAGCCCCAGTCAAGTCAGCCCAGAGCTATACAGCACGACCATTTCACACGAGAATCAGACCTGCCCCTAGCCTGCTTCAGGGATTTCCAATAGCCAGCCCCTCCAGCCCCATGTACAACTCACACAAAAGGGCTCCTTGGCCTACTCCATGTCATATAAGGGCTGATTAGATCTTTTTTTTTTCCCTAATGTAGCGACTCTACATTTGAAGCAAATAAGTCAGTCACATTTGTAGGGATTTGGTATGTGGCCATGTAAATGGATGAGGGATTATGTCAGTGCGGAGGTGTGGAGATGCCATCCAGCGCTCCTCAGAGACCTTTTGTTTTAGAAATCACTACGCGGAGGATGCTGCTGCTGCTGCTGCTGCTGCTGCTGCTGCTGCTGCTGCTGCCGCTGCTGCTGTTGCTGCTGTGGATGTCGGATAACAATCGTTTCATCGACTGACTAGCAAACATGATCATGTTGATCGTTTTGGTGACGTCGACGGCGTCAGCTAACAATAGCTAAATATGTCATACGGACTAACTGGAAAACATCTGGGCGAACCAAATGAGGCGAAATAAAACCTCCAAACAGAAAACACTTAATCAAACTGATCGTCTGACGCAGGCAAAGGGGGAATCCCGCTATTAAGGGTCTCTGTCTCAGAAGCGCCATGACAAGAGCTATTACCACAACCATTATTCACGACGAAGCAATCATTTAAATTGCGCAAATGCGGTCAGGACAGTGCGGTCTTCTGTGGAGGCTGATGTAAAGATATATCATCAGCCCATCAGAAGTTTCATTCTGTCTCTATGGTTCCTCCTAACAGGAGCCACACGTCTGGTTGGAGATAAGGAGGCTACACATTTGAGATGACTTGTGCCTTTGCTTGGCTTTAATCAAATTTGATGCTCTGCAGAACATTGTGACTCCTTAACAAGTACAATTGGTTTACGAGGGTAACTGGAGGAAGTAAAGGGCACCTGAAGGCTAAGTTATTAGCAATGTTAGGACAACAAGCACAAGGACAAGCTGGAAAACATCCCAGCTGGAGGTGTATGTGTACTGGTTTGATTGGCGTAAGTAGTACAGGTGGGACTGATCACATACAAGCAGATCTATCTCTTACTTATGTGTTGTACTGTACATGCACCATCCAAAAAACATGGTTTAAAAATCCATCCCCGATGCATCATCAATTCTCCCTATGGTAGTTTTTAGCCAAACTTTCTAAATGTACTCATATGCTAATTATTAGCATATAGCTAATACATGGAATGTTGTTGACAGAGAATCCAATATTTCAACTTAGCATGTTTCATAAGTTTCTGATAAGGTATCATGCGGCCATTCTTTTTTAGTACAGTAAATATATTACATATTGTTCCTTTAAAAAAATAGACTTCCATATGGCTCCCGGTAGAACTTATTTTTGTCATATAGGTAATCATATAGGCAATACTGTATATAGGTTAGTTCTGTTTTTAGACCCGTGTCGAAGTTCAGATTACTGAGTAGCACATTAGCTTCAGCATAAGGCTGCATGGGACTCTATATCTACGCTTTCTTCATCGGCACTCATTCTTTAGCAAATGTCATGTTGTGGATGATGGATACATGCTGTAAGTGCTTTACTGTAGAGGAACTGCCGTGAAATATAAAACAAGATGGAGAGGACGAGGTGCGCTGCTCTCTCATCATCAATAATCACCTATCCCAGAGTTAAAACGAGTTAAAACAACTAATTAGGGCTGGGCAATAATTCAATATTATCGGTTATCGTCTTTCAGTGGAATCATATTGTGGTGATATGGTGGTGATTTGGGGATTTTGCACAATTTTTGATAATTAAAAAAATCACAATTTTACTCCAAACACACTTTCTTTTTTAGACAACATTAAGTATGAAACTTTTTTTAAGGAATATTATTTGAATATTTCTATTTTGTTTGACATCACACCTAACATTATCATTGAGTTCGACTGGACTTAACAAGATTTTGCATACGTGAGCCATATCTTGATCGATATCGGGGAAAAAAATCTTTGTGTTGATTATGATGACATTGATTTCAACCATATCGCCCGGCCGTACAACTAATCATAAAATAAAGTGGTTAGTGTGTGTGATGTAGGTGGCGCGTGTTTGCAGGTGCACTGTGTTGACTTGACAGGCGTCCCGTCTGGGGACATGAGCCGCAGCACCGGCAGTCCGAACTGACTGCTCCGGTCGGTGCAGGGATCCGCTCGGTGGGGAAGCAGCCAAAACTGATTTATAACTTCAACAAGCAGAACAGCTGCTCTGCTCACTGTCAACTAACCTTATCCCGGATGGATAACCATCCACTTCTTTATTTAGTACGCCCACTAGAACCTTTACTGATGCTAACACACACACACACAAGACATGGCCTTTAGCTAACCTACTCTACTTTAAATGTGGCCCCGTCAGCTCCGAGGAGGGAGCGTGTGCAGCGTGGTGCCCTGTGCGTGAACTTAAGTGAGAGCCGATAAACATCGCAGTACCACACTGATGCTACATGAGCGTGACGTGATAGCCCCCCGCTGCTTTGCTGATTGGGCCGTGAATGTGCGGGAATGGCAGAGAAGCATGGAGCAGCTATGGCCGCTCTGTGGGAGACAGAGAATCCCCTCAGATAAGTCGAGAGCCTCAAGGTCTGGAAGCCGGCCCACCTCAGGATAACAGGCAGAGGAAGAGAGCGAGGACCCATATCTGCACCAGTTTACGCTCCCACCACCACATCTCATCAACAATCTCTCCTCTTCCCTGCTCTCTCTCTCTCTCCCTCTCCCGCTGCTGCCTGTACCGCTTCAACTCAAAACAGCTGTTTGGAATACCAGACTGATGAAACCCTATTTCGTTTTTTTCCCCTCCCTCTCTCTCTCTCTCTCTCTCTCTCTCTCTCTCTCTCTTCCTGCCGTACAATCACGTTTTATTAACATGGAGTGAAGAGTTTACGGTACAATTAGAGAGGGGGCAAACATTTCTTTATGTGAACTAAACAGTAGTGGTTAATCTGGTCATGGCCATGTAGGGACAGGCCAGTAAGCCAGACGTCCCATCATCAGACAGCTCAGAGTCTGATCACCTGGCAGCGAGATGGATCACCTGCCCCCAACCTACCTCGCCCCGGTTAATATACCACAGAACCAGACGTTACTGAGCTGGTATTCACCTGATACATGATCCCTGCCTCCACCCACCCCCGCCCAGACGACCTCCACCTCCCGTAACTTAAAATTCATGGCAAACTTTTCTTTTACGTTTTTTTTTTTTTTTTTTTACAATTAGCAGCTGTGCGGCTGCACTATAGGGAGAGTCAGTGCTTTGGCTGAATTACAGGAGTGGTCATGGCTAAGCTGAGAGGCCGACACTGTAGAGTAGTTTCCATTGCAAACTCCTCTGACTCTGAGTGAGCTCCTAACAGCCCATCCCCTGAGAGAAAAAAGCCAGCATCTGCTACACAAGGACAGGAGAAACTTGCATCAGGAAATGCCTCAATATATAGCTAGTGATTTCTTTCTTTCTTGATTTTTTCTATGAAACCATTTTAATACGAATAAGCATCAGGTATACTAACTAAAAGAACACCAGTGTTTTTTGGTGTTTGGACGTTGAGCTGAGCTGGTCTACAACAACAACACAACATAATCTTCATATTCTTAAACGGCTCCCTAGCAATCACATTTCTATTTAGGAGGAGAGCAGAAAGTTAGAAACGACGGTATGTTGGAAACGTGCTTCAGCCTCGGCCAAAAGTCTCGCAACAACGTAGAACACAACAAGTATGGCCGCAAGTTTTCACGGAGAAAAAGCAATGTACCAAAACCACAAACTCCGCAGCAGCTCCGGCCAAACACAGCAGCAGCAGCGAAATGAGAAAAACACATAAATTGATAAAAACACATTTGCACACATATCTTGGCACATCAAAGGGATTCATTGATGTCACTGAAATGTAGGGAGTCTAGCGGCCTGAGAGGGGAGAGAGAGGGTGGTTATCCGCTCCTCAAAGGGTGCTGAGATGCTCCTGATGGGCCCTGCTCTTGAGAAGCCAGAGAGAGGCTATAAACAGAATTTCTAATGGCGTGGGGGAGGGAGGGAGGGCGGGCTGGGTAGGTAGTGAACTAGTGAGCTAGGGGGTAGCAGGCAGCGCGAGGAGGAATTCACGCCAGCTCATGGTTTCCACAGAGACCCAACAGGGAGGGATACAGACCGGGACTGACACCATTTCACACAGATCTACACAAGTGCCGTCAGGAAGCCAACACGAGCATCCATCCCCACCGCCCGGCCTGGAGATGAAACGCCAACAACCCTGAAAAACCCAGGAGGAAGCGCTGGAGACGAAGCTACTAGGAGTTCGGTTAGGTTCTACAGATTGTGAAAAAAGCACACGTATATTCCCTCCAGGTATGACACCTCGGTATACGCCGGGCGAATAGCGAGTGAGATTTTTTAAATATCATGCAGTGTAAAGCGTAACGTTTGTAACCGTAACATATTTCCTTTCTATTCACTGCACTATAATTAGCACCCAATTGCTTTGATTTATGTTGGAATAATTAGAATCTGGTGCTGAGCTTAATTCCACCTTAATTGTTCAGACATATACACAGTTGCATAATAACAATTATAGTGTTACATAAATAAAAAAGTGTGTCCCAACATCTCCTCGTTCCAAAACTAAATCATGATTGATGAGGATATTTCAAAACAAACTTTTGCCGAATTCCGCTGCGTTTCCTCCCGTCTGACAATAAGGCCACTATCAAAATGAATGAGGCCAGGCCAGGCCGTAGCCAACCGTGGCATTTCTGAGGCTGCAGGCGAGCTTTTTATAATTGAATAGTGCCACTAAATTGATACAGATTTGTTTGCCTTTGAAGAAAAAACCTTTTCAAAACTATAAACCTAGTCAAAAAATGTTCGCTCTGTTGACACAGTCCTTGGTTAAAAAAATATTTGCAAGCTAACATTCAGATTACTTTCAGCAGCGGCGTACAACACGGAGGGGTTGTCAGAATGTGAGGCGACACACTGTTCCCTCTGTTGCAAAGTATCCACAGACCCTCACCTGAAACCCGCCGCACACCCACCCACCCCCCCTCCCCTGCAGACTCACACTCACACACACACACACACACACACACACACACACACACAACGTACCAGCATGCATGGATGCACACACACGCGCACACACACACACACACACACACACACACACACACCAAGGTGAGTGGAAAAGGCAAGTGAGCAGTGTGATGAAAAGATACCTCCACACAAACAGCGTTTACTTATGCAAGGAGAGGCCCTTTTCTTCAGCAGGACAATGCGCATGTTGACTTTTCTTTGTCTGCACATTTTTACACGGCAGAAAGAATGGAAAAAAGAAGTCAGGGAGGCGTGCGATTGTAGCTACTAACGTGTTGAGACTCATACAAGCTCTCCATTCACGGCTCCTCGGTCCCAAACCGTTTTCTATTCGACAATCATCGTGGCGGGGAGTTGGAGTGTCCCAACGGGGATTTGATGAAGATATATTTGAGCGGCTCACCTCCCTCTCGCTTACTCGCCACCTCTCACACACAAGAGGCATTTGGCTCTTTAGTGGTGATGCTGATGATGTACTCGCAGAGTTATCTCAAGTGATGATGACGGGCTGATAGCCGTGGCGTCCAGCAGCAGACCGCCCGTCACCAATTAAATCTCGTACACTAGCCGCCCGTCCCTATAGGTACTATAGGCAGGGATGCACACCCATCATATCGGCATGTCATCGCCGGGGTCGGCTGATAAACGCTCTAAAATGAAATATCGCCATCGGCCCGAAACGGACATTTCTGCCGCTATGACAGGCCGATAAAATGATGCTTAAAATGTATGATGTTATAATGTTAACACTAACCCAGGGAGAGCATCATCCAAGCCTGTTTAAGTAGGACAAATCTTACAGTTTTGTTTGAGGAGGGGGGTGAGGGGTGGGGGGGGGGGAGGAGTTAGATAACTAAAAAAAACATGTAATTTTTTACATAACCGAAGTTGAAGTACTGGCAGTTTGTTGTTGTTTTTTGCCAGTGAATGTGTACATTTTGAAAAGCAGTGTATTGTGGATATACTGTGCCAGTCGGTCATCACGATAAGAGCAGGCATAATAATAATGTTACAGAAGAGACTTGACGTTCTCTGAAATTAGGTGGGGAAAAATGCACGCATATATCGATATCAGCGATCGGCCAAAAGAGTTGGAAAATATCGCCATATTGGATATCGGCAAAAAAAAAATCCAATATCGTACATCCCTAGTACAAATGAGCGAAATCTTAGCGACGACGAATCGACGCGAGACCTCGAAACAATAAGTGGGATGTGTCAGTGTTTTACCCCCGGGGGTAAAAAAGCCCCCGTTGGCCCTCCACCCCACAGCAGGCAGGGAAGTCTGCTGGAACATCTTTCCAAACATAAAACCTCCTCCTCAACTCTCTGCGGATTACAGCGGAATGTCAGCGCGGAGCAGAGCTTTAAATCAGTTCTCCTCGGCCCTCGGGGGAACTTTGTGCTGATCCCATGTAGGCCTGTCTCTCATTGCTCATGATAGGGTTGCCACATCCACATTATAAAAGACCAGGCCTCACATCATTCAACATGTAGCACCTCACGTAGTGACGTCAGCACACCGCACTCGGGGGCAGAGCAAAGATGGCTGAGCAGCACAACATCTACCTGTTACTCAACAACACTGCGCTCTTTATATTTTACGACCGCTGTCATGTAAGGCATATTTAATGTGTTGCTGCAGAAGTATACCGTTTCAAATCATTTGAAACGTACACATATTTATTTATTGGGACGTCGGACCAGGAGGGAGAGTTGTAAATACATTCAAGGGGGAGAATGTAAAAGTTTAATCGCCCCTCGCTCTCTCTCGTACACCCCCCCCCCCCCCCCACACACACACACACACACACACACACACACACTCTCACACACACTATACACTGTTGTTTCTAGACTCAATTACAAAAATATTGACGTTACACTCAAAGTTATGAAACTGCAGTTCCCCCACCTGGATATGAGAGCGGTGAATTCGGCTCCTTGGGAGCCACCAGATCGTCTGCTTGAGAGACATAACTTTTACGTTCCCCAATCAACAGCAAGACCACACACACCACACACAGCGTTCCCACATCTTCTCAAACATCACATTCAAGGACTTCTCGAGGACTTTCCAGGCCCAATTCCCTCGAATTCAATGACCTCTGGGCACCCTGCACACATGTCAAGCCAACCTCAACAGTGCTTTTCCCAAACACATTGTCGTTAGCCTGGGGAACATAGGGATTTGAAGAGCAGAGGTAACGACTCTCTGCATTCCCACAGTTACTGAAGGCACCACCTGTATCTCCCCAACCAATTAGGACATCCTGCAGACACACACAGCAAGTGTGAGCCGCTGTAGAGCTCATTAGTTAAACTAACTTGCTGGCCAAACGTTGGTGCGGGCTGCTAGTAAATACCCCCCACTTAATCTGACTGTATGGATGGAACTACACCCACAAGTGTACAAACACTCAACATCTCATCAATCAAATTCACCGTTCATTCATGCTAGGCCATGAGCAGCGGGTACACTTGCGTTCAATATGGAGAACCCACACGGACAGCTGAAGACGCCTTGGCTTGCTATGTCCTAAGTATGCCAGCCATTGTCTGCCTGCTTGTTTTCACCATGAGGACATGCTGACTGACACCGTCAGCTCACCCTGTCCCAATGACCCCATTCTCTCCTCCCACTATAACATGGAGGATTTAACCTCCTCATTTCCAAGCTTCAGCAATTAGTTGTTCCTTCGCCTTGAGCTACGAGACCAGTCTTTTTTTTTCCATTTTCAAGTGTTCCTGGACTAAAAACACAAGGAAGTGCGAGCCGTTCCTTCCTGGCAGCTCTATGAGAAACAAAGGCAAAAACAAAGCGGAGACCAGATAATGGGTCGCTAACATTTCCAGCCAATTACTTCGGTCTATTAACGTGTTCAACTTGAATTAAACCCGATTCGATAATAGGAGAAACATCTGCCGCAGTTTCAAACTTGAGATCCTTCGAGTAAACAATAAGAAACAGAAAGATGAGGTGACACGCGTCAATAAAAAAAACACATTTTCAGTTGCAGCGCGAGAATCTTGCTCACATTTTGTAATATTCGTGCAAAACGCCGGCGGCCCGGGAAGATCTCCGCAGTGATATGTATCACTAGTGTGAGGAGGAGTATAGCCAGTTAGATAATGAGCCCCGATGGAGACCTCCAATGAAGCCATCAAGACCGCTCAGAATAACAATGGTCAACTAACGCCTTTCTAATTGAAGGGAAGGTAGAGCGAGGCAGGGGGAGTGGGCCTGCAACAGTGAAAAGAAGGGGAGGGGAGGGAGGTCTTTTCACTCAGATGCCTGCCAGGCCCCAAGCAAAGTGCTTGTTTTTGGGGTGTGTGTCACAGGGGTTGGGGATGGACAACGTCACACGGCAGCAGGGGGTTATTTCAAGGAACTTTGCATAGAACACCCTTTCTTCAAAATGTATTTTAGACCGTTGGCACCAAACAGCCTGTTGTGTTGGTAACATTGTTCTTTGACCTAAGTCACAAGATGGTTGTTGTTTTGTTTTGTTTTGTTTGTTTGTTTAAATGTTATTGCAGTGACCATGCCAGTGTCACTGATAATTAGTGTGAAATTAGTGTCTGGTCTCAGTGCATGATTGATTTGTCGTTGAGGCACATTTTGAAAATATAATGTTTACTGAAGCAAAAAATGAATAACATAATAACAATTGGCAAACCAATTCACCTATTGGCACCTTATTGATTAAAACAATGTCACTACATTATTGGAAAAACAATATGCAACAGATCCTGATGAGTAAATCTATTTAAAACTCACCATCAACAACATTCACTCATGATGACTGGTGACAACCTTATCATTGAGATTTTATAAGACCAGTCTCTCAACTGCCACAATCGCTGTCATGTTATATTGCAGTGAAATGCCTCCCATGTGTGTCAAAGCAAGGTATTACATTGTTGTTACTGTCGGGTGTGACTGCATGATCAGACTATTTTCAACTTTTTGAGGAGCATATGAGAGCAATTAAAAACGTGTAGTGTCTCAAATGCACTTGGAGCGGATGGCCAAGTAGAATGCTATAGGATACTTTATGTCAACATTAGATTTGTAAACTAAAGAGCTGCTTCCCTTGTGAATGACCCAAATAGGAACACAATCTAATTGGAAGAAGCCCATATGAAAAGAAGAACTCTAGTTAACCCTATTACACTTAGAAAGATAACTATAAACTGTAAAACTATAAGTCTCTATAGGAGGTTTACAGTGATACCATACAATGAGAAAGACAAGGTCACTATTAACACACTATTATTAAGTTAGCCTTCTACACACAAACTCTAAGTTCCTACAGGAATATTATAGTGGTTTTTTCGATAAGGTGGCCATCATAAATTATCCCAAATAATAAAAGAGCAACGGCTGACTTTTACCCTAATGTGAAGCTGTCAAAAAATAATGCAAGGCCTTTCAAGGGTGGGTGGCAGGGAGAAATTTATATCCCCCAAAAGAACAAAGAAGTAGTTAGTACTCCTTGAGAGGCCACTCGGAGGGAATATGGCGGTCTGGCAGTGCACAGGCAACTTCTCCGCACGGCCAAAGTTTTGTTGGAGAGTGTGCAAGTATTGTGGAAACACACACAGTGGACAAAACCATCAACAACACGTGAAAAACACTCACACTCACCGTTCTTGCACTGGGGGACAGCGATCCGTTAGACAGGTAGGGGTTGGTGAGGTCTGGGATCATGAGAAATGGGTAGCCAGGATAGTGGGGACTCTTGAAAAAGCCACCATCTTGATGATGCCTTCTCAGTGCTGCAAGGATATACATTAAAAAATAAAATCTGAATTAAATATGCACAAAATCAATATGGCAGTGCAGCAACAGCTCATAGAGTACAAAGTCGTTTTATTTACCTTCACTGATGAAGTAATCTCTCGTTTTCTCATAACTGTCTGTGTCGGGTCTGGTTTGGGGGCGCCGCTCTGCTTGCTGACAAGGGGAGAAATTATACATGGAGGGGGGCAAACTAGTGAAACTTTCAACAGCAAGTGTATTCAATACATCTCTGTTGATGGTGAGCAGACATGCCCTAACTTACCTCTGAGTCTGACGAGCTGCTGTTGTTCTCAGACTCGTTCACTAAGGAGGACTTCACATCATCCAAATCCCTTTCTGCTGACACATTTTCGCAGATCTTGTCCTCCTGCTCTCCTTCGTCTTTAAAAGGTATCATCTCATCGTTCGCCCCCAGATCATCTCCTCCTCCGCCGTTTAATTGTGGCATTTTTGCAGATAAAAAGCGGACAGTGTTTTAGAGGAGGAAAAACAATAGAACAACTGACTTTGTATATCAGGTGAAAGTAGTCCAAACGAGCCACTCAAACCATGCACTAAACTCTTCGGTGCATTTTCAGAACTCCGTTTTCATTCTCTGAGCGTTCTCCCATTTCTCCATGACGAATCTGCTTCCAATAATCCACCTAAAAGTTTAAAACATGGACACGAGCATGAAATATCTATTGGGTTTGGCGTCACCGGATGCGCAGGAACTTGGCAAAGTTGTGTCTCCTTCGCAGTGGACAGGCAACTTGTGGCCCCTGCCTGCCTGCCTGCCTGTGTGTCTCTCCTTGTGCTGCTGTGGAATGGGACTCTCCTCCTACAGACCCACGGGGAGCAAATAAACGACAGTCAACGCGACTCGTAGGTTACTCAACAACAACAATGACGACGTCCAATTTCACCTCCTAATATCCATGTGTACGAAAACAATGGCTCAGACGAGAAGAAAGGGGGGGAGACGAGACGGCTGCAGCTTTCTTCACTTCTGACTCGATAGTTTCCCCCCGCAGAAGTTTAAGGCGACGCCTCGCTATTTTCCCTAACAAGCACAACGCTGAGAAAGTGTCAAATCAAAGATGATGTTGCAAAAGAAGTGACTTTTCAGCTGGACGAAGTCGCTCTTTCCCTCCACATTGCTGCCGGGGAATGCGCGCTGCCTGCCTGCCTGAAAACTACTTGGTTGTTCAAGTGGAAGAAAAGCGCAGCTCGTCCGTCCGTAGAGGAGGAGTTTGCGCTGAAAACCGACACTTCATTCACCAGCAGGCAGTCCACCACCATGCAGATCAGCTATTCTTAACCCTCAAGCCTCCAGCACGCAGCCAACATGCCACCAACACAACAAGACAAACAAATGATGATGGAGACAATGCAACATAATTAATTGGTTAAATAGCTTTAATCGTACGCAATCAAATAGAGCTAGTGACCCCCCCCAAACAAAATAATATAAATGTATGCAAGCTAAAGACTTTTTTTCCTCATAATTATGGTGAGCAAAGTGCAAACCATTATTGATCCTTATTATAACTTCATACCTACAATTATACCAAAGTTTACTATTACCATATTATTATTACTATTAACCTATTATTACTACTATATTACTACTTCTACTACTATTATTATTATTATTATTATTATTATTGATTTGCCATTCATTTGCGAATATGAATTAGCCTACATCAAAAAACAGTCTCTATAAATCATGAAGTGAATCTTCTGCATATGAGTGTAAGAAACTTTTGCCTCTGCGGTCTATTAGTCATTTTAGGGCAGAGATGAATCCTGCAGGCAAACACAAGAAATGGAAAGGAAGTTCACTCTCTTTGCTCACTGTAACCCTGAAGTTGTAACTGAAGTTGGAGGACAAGAAAGCAATCAATCCCCTCTGGCAGACTAGATATCTCTTGACTGTGCATATAGTGCAGCAGACCCATTGCAGATAAAAAATATGAGAATAAGAACATACAATATGATACAATGTGTTGTTCTAATCATGCTGCAGCAGAGTTGGAGTGAACCTGAACAGCAGTCTGCATTGTGTCCGGCACTGCAGTCATGGCCATGAAATATTTCCTATCGAGAGTCAAGGCTATACCACCACCAGAAGCATGTGTTGCCTCCAGCCGTGTGATAATGACAGGCCAGCTTTAGTGAGAAAGTCATAATTACACAGTGCCATGTAAATTGTATGTCTGTGAGTTCTAAAACAATACAGTGGTGAAAGGCAGAGCCCGCAGCAGCACCTGGGATAAGCACTGCCCATTATAGCACACCGCTATAGGGTTGACACAGCCAGGCGAGACTCATGTAGCAGGTAGACTCTCCAGCCTGCTCCGTTACCTATAGACTGAAATATTTGGCTGGGATTGTTGATTTGAGGATCAGCATCGGGGGCCCTGATTTGACAAACAGTGACGTGTGTGACTTTGGAGGAACCTGCACATAAACACATAAAACTTCATCAATAGGCCTACTTGGTGGATGTGTTTCTGCCTGCATGAGAGAGAAATGCAGCAACTGAAATCAAAGTTGCAAACTTTTCCTTTCCAAGATGCAGGAACTTGTGCCCTATTATTCTGAGTCTGTCTCTTACCCCCTCTTTTATAACCTCCCCCCCACCACCACCTTCCTCACCTGTGTCAGTGAAAGTACTATGGACTTCCCATTTCTCTTCACTTCTGATGCAATTCGACAGGCTTCCCCTGTTGGAGAAAAAACTCATTGATGTTGTCGACTGTGTGTCAGCAAGCTGAGGGTTGATTGACAATTCAGCACTGTCTCCACGGGCCTCATTAGAGAGTGTGTGTGTGTGTGTGTGTGTGTGTGTGTGTGTGTGTGTGTGTGTGTGTGTGTGTGTGTGTGTGTGTGTGTGTGTGAGAGTGTGAGTGTGAGAGAGAGAGAGTGCGTGCGTGCGTGTGTGTGAGTGTGTATTTGTATTCAGTTAAAAGCAATGTGGTGTTGCGTTGCGTACTGCATCGCTATGAATTGCATGCATGCTGGTTACGGACACGGACAGTGGGTTCCTTATACACACAAACACACATGCTTGCGCTCGCATGTACACACACACAGGTGAATAATTGCCCTCAGGGCTACATATCATTGTTTTTCAGTGCAGTATGCAGAAAATGTAACAGAGTGCATTTTGCAAATGATGCTTAGGCAAGCTGTTCATTTCGTTCATCCAAATTTATGATGCAACCCACTTATTTGCCACCAACAGAATCTAATACTATTTCTATTTGCAAAGCAAATTTAATAGAGTAAAAAAAATATAATTAAAAAATATGTATCACATGTCAGAAATGTAATGGACTGTGCATGTCCCAGCAGGTGTAATTACGTTATATCCTGTGCTCATATACCGTACCCTTATGAATGATTAATAAAAAATCAAATATTAAACCGAGTCAACAAAGGAGCATTATAATGACACACAGTTGAGGTTGCGGCTGCTGCATCTGCACAGGAATATCTCTCCAACGCTGACACTTCTCACACATGCATAAGTTTCAGCAGTGGGCTATTAAGTACCATTGGCATGTAGTAAGCACCCTGTTGTCCACACTCACCTGTAACAGCACACTGAGATATAGCACTTATGTGATGAATAAATAAATAAATCCTCTCACACTGTATTTGAGATATTTTATTCCAAAACGAGAGCCACCATTTGAAAAGGAAAATATGTGTGTTGCTGCAAAATGATTTCTGGCATGAAAATAAGGCACATTATATGGGTTATTACGAAAAATTATAATAATATTAGAATTAGAAGTCATTGTAACAACAATGTATTTCAAGTATATATATTTTGTCTATTTGGAAGTGTTGTGCTTTGGAATGAAGTAGCAGGATGATAGAGGGTCTAAAATGGCATCGGCCAAAAATGAAATTTTTTGCCGATATGACAGGCTGATAAAATGATGCTGCCCAAATATGGCATGTTTTACATAACCTAAGTGGAAGTAGTTTTGTTATTTTGCCCAGAGAATGTATAGATTTTGAAAAGCATTGTGTCTGCCAGGGCCATCACAATAAGAGTAAGCAGAATAATGTGTTAATTCCACTACAGGAGAGACTTGATGTTCTCTGAAATTAGGTGGAAAAGATTTGCACATATATCAGTATCGGCAATCGGCCAAAAGATTTGGAAAATATCGGCATATCGGATATGGTAAAAAAAAAAAATCCAATATCGTGCATCCCTAGAATGTAGCCCTGTATTATCTCAATGATTTATTGATCAAAATAACTGCGCTGTAAATGAGCTGTGCCTTTTTTCTTTCTTTCTTGGAGATTATGTTAAGCGAGTATTTGATGGAAATTGAGGGTTGCATTATTCCTTTATACAGGCTATAGAATTTTTCATAGCTACAGTATATCTTCCTAAGTATCTCTCCCCTCCTCCCTACCCTCCCTTGTTAGCGTGGGATTGGTTTTAACTGGGAGCTGATGAGCGGTCAGGAGAGATGTGAACAGCCACAATCTTAGCCCGGGGGCAGATCGACTGGTGGCCAGAAAATTTATTCAGAGGGTGCTGCTGTCCCTGCATCTGCCTTACTTTGAAGTTGCTCTCTCAACTCTGGCTTGTCGTACGTGACTGTGTGTTCATTCCCCCCCACTGAAGAGAGATGGGGGTGTGCACTTGGGATGGTGCATTTGTGTATGTAGTGTGTAGTGTGTAGTGTGTGCATGTGTTTTTTGACAGACATATATATATGTGGAAGAGAGAGAGAGAGAGAGAGAGAGAGAGAGAGATGCTGTGTGCCAATCCATACTTGCTTTGGAGAATCCAAGGTCATCCTTTCATGTTTTGCCAACCACCGGTCAATCAGTTTCCCATCAAAGTGGTGCTTAATTCAGCAGTAATTCCCATCTCCTCGTCAGGTTTTTGCATTCCCTGTTTCGGAGGTGCAGGAGGGGTCCTCTCGTCTCTCCTCTGATCTGCCGCAGGGTGTCAGATGTACAGTATAGGGCTATCTTGCCATGCCAAACCCACCTTGTCAAACTCTCTAATAGTAGTAGTTAATGTGTGTGTGGAGGACATGTCAGATCACACATTGCACTGCTGCTGCCTCCATCTATCTTAGTGCAGGGGCTTCACGGCTCTATATTGTGCTTGAAGCGTACCCAAGTTTGGATGTGTTATGTCTTTCATCAGTGCAGACAGGTCTTTAGAACAGTGATATTCTCAACTCTTTTCATTTCAAAGACTGCTCATTTAGTCCACATTAGAGCCACAGACCCCCAGTCGATGAGATTGTGTGTCTCTCGGACCCAAATCGGAGAATATTTTTATTGTTAGATGTGATTTTGTCCAGATAAAGGTTAAGTTTAACGATTCATCGATTTGCTGGGGACCCCCTGGAGCTCCCTCAAGGACCCCTGGTGGGCCTCCCCAGACCCCATGTTGAGAACCACTGCTTTAGAATGTCTCCATCATCTATATCAGGGATGGGCAACTTTTGGCTCATTTCCACCACATTTACAGCCCTGCACAGCCCGTCACCACTCGGCTCTGATGATAGAGAGGGCCACACAAAAATGTCCTCGCTACCAGAGGGCCAGATTGTGACCGTGCACTTCCACCAGTAGCCTACTGTAACACCATCATTCTCAATTATAGCTACTAATTTGATGAAAAGGACTGGTAATCAAAGTTTATTATACCAACATTCATATTTTTCATATTCAAATGTACTAATTCTTCCATTCAGATGACACCAGAAACTTTTCTCTAGCTTTAAAACAGCCCGCTGCTACAGCAATTTGATGGGGTACATCACCCAAATATGTCATATTAATCAGATTAGTAATGTTGCATGTGCAATGTGCATCCTGGATATAGTTTGAAACAATAGCGTCAGCTCAAATGCTAACGTTAAACAGTATGTGGATGGGCAATGCTAACGCCATTAGCGCCATGTTCTGGGATGTACAGTCAAATAAAATAAAAACACATTTTGGTGGTCTAACCTAACCTAACCAAAAACATCCGCCTTGTAATTATTTTTTTATTATTATTTATTGACCCATGGGCCACACTGAGTGAGGTCGGGGGCGCATGCGGCCCGCAGGCCGCCAGTTGCCCACCCCTGAAAAATAGAACTAGGATCTTACTATCTAGTATCTATTATTAATATCTGCAACAGTCAGCAAGGATGGCATACAATTTGTGATGTTAAACAAGTCGAGTTATCTGCATTTATGTCCTTTGTTGCTCTGCAAAGCACACTGTGTGACCAACCGGTTTTTGTTTTATAAATAATTTGCTATATATAAATACATTTCAATTGATTGAACATGAATTTGACTATAAAGGATTCAAATCACGTATGTCTGTTTCTATAAGCCTGCGTGTAATGTGATATATACCGTAAGCAAAGTGTATACCAACTTTCTCTCAGACAAGGATCTAGCATTCCTCTCTTAAGCTAAAGGACAGGCTCCAGTTCAGCTGAACCTCCTAAACCCTGTGCATCACCGCTGTGCTGTATTAGCTCAGATACTTTACTCTCTCCACCACCTCCCTTGCATCACCTCCTCAGTCATCATCGCACTAAACTCTGAGATGGGAGTGCCTCGTGTGCAATCATGGATCTCACAAAAATAAACTCATATCCGTTTGACTCCGCAGAAAGGTCCCCTTTTCACGCTGGTTTGGGCGTATATGGCATTTAAGACTGTGCGAGGGCACGGTTAGATGACCGTTTTTACTGGCCAGAGGGTGTAACACTAAACACTAAACGAAACACTAAACTGAGCAGAGAAGGGTAAATAAAAGAGTTTTATCCCAGCCTCTGTTTCTCTCTCTGGTGTTTCGTTGCACTTGTAGTATCTCTTTTCAAAAGGGTCCTGTTTTCGAGACAGTAAAACACGTGTGTTGCATATACGATCACGATCACGCAGGGATGGTGATTCCAAGTAGCCCACTTTTTTTTCTTTTTTCGACTAGTTCCTGACAGAACGAATAGCTTTCTGATGCAATTATTGTGTCTCCTTGCCTTACGGGCCCAATCCATGCCGGGATAGTGTGACCCTGAACAGGGATAAGCCAGTAAGGACAACGAATGAATGAATAATACAATATGGCCGTAACAAAGGCTAATCAGTGCTGCTTGTGCACGGGTGTCACATTATAAGATGAAAAAGACATCAAACATGTATAAGTCCTCCAGTGTGGATTTACATGGTTGCTAAGAAGTGCTCACACACACACACACACACACGCACGCACGCACGCACGCACGCACACACACACACGCACACACACACACACACACACACACACACACACACACACACACACACACACACACACACACACACACACACACACACACACACTCCCCTCCTGGGAATACCTGCTTGTCCTTTTCGGTATTGCAGAGGATGCTTTTAAGGAGCATTATTTTTCGGAGAACTTCAAAGCCATGCCAAAAGCACTCTCCTCTTGGAGTGTGCCGTCGCTTGAAAATGTACTTCTATTTTCCCAAATGGACAGGAAGAGGCCCTCACTAGTGCCGAGGTGATGCTAATGTAGTGTGGCGCGTGTTTTCAGCGAAATCCTGTTTCCAGCAAGGAAGCATAGGCTGTACTTACTCCTATTGATATCTTACAGGCATATTCTACTACAGTAACCTTAAACGAACCCAATGCAAATGACAAGGGGACAATATTGCACACTATATTTTACGTTTATGGCAATATGTTATTATGCCTTATGGTTTGAAAGAATGAACAACAGCCGCGCCGAAATGCAAAAAATGCAGAGTAGCCTACAATCCAGTGGATATTGGCACGGGTTCACCCCGTTTCATTGTTGAAGTTAGTCTGCTAAATGCACAGATGAGTCCTTAACTCTGGTATTCACTCAATACAAGTCTGTGACATAATTGCTGTCCACAATGCCCTGAGTCAGACCCTCTCCAGATGCTGCGCCCATGCATTTGGCTATCACTGCTTTTATTGATCCACGCCGTTAACACGATCACTTACAAGGCCACTAGTCTTCAACCGGCTGTGTTTTCTCAGCTGAGGATGCTGCACTGCTCCTCGGAGGATTGGAGATTCTTTCCTGTGATGTAAACCCTGCATGTGCAAGTGAGAGGCTGTTGACTTTATTTAATATGTCCGCCAGATTGTTTTTTTTATGAGCATTACGCAAATGAAATGGTTTGCATTATGCGTGAACCACCATACGTTCCGCAGAGGCATGTGCGGCTGTAGACAGCTGGAAGTAACTTGAGCCTCTCATTCACTTATCAGCACTGGCATCCCTGCCATTTCCCATAGCCATCTTCAAGCCAGAAGAATCCAGCCATTGTTTTCATCTGTGTGGCCCCTGTGTTAACCCGGCAATGCCTTATGTTAACCCGGCAATGCCCTGTGTTGACCCGGCAATGCCCTGCAATGACCTGTGTTAACCCGGCAATGCCCTGTGTTAACCCGGCAATGCCCTGTGTTAACCCAGCAATGCCCTGTGTTGACCCGGCAATGCCCTGTGTTAACCCGGCAATGCCCTGTGTTAACCCAGCAATGCCCTGTGTTGACCCGGCAATGCCCTGTGTTAACCCGGCAATGCCCTGTGTTAACCCAGCAATGCCCTGTGTTAACCCAGCAATGCCCTGTGTTAACCCGGCAATGCCCTGTGTTAACCCGGCAATGCCCTGTGTTAACCCTAACCCGGCAATGCCCTGTGTTAACCCGGCAATGCCCTGTGTTAACCCGGCAATGCCCTGTGTTAACCCAGCAATGTCCTGTGTTAACCCAGCAATGTCCTGTGTTAACCCAGCAATGTCCTGTGTTAACCCGGCAATGCCCTGTGTTAACCCGGCAATGTCCTGTGTTAACCCAGCAATGTCCTGTGTTAACCCAGCAATGCCCTGTGTTAACCCAGCAATGCCCTGCTGATTGTTGCAGAGATATTAAAGAAAATTGTAGATTTGTCTTTGTCCATATAACCGTGTCTTGTGACATCCAAACTCAGCGTGTGTGTGTGTGTGTGTGTGTGTGTGTGTGTGTGTGTGTGTGTGTTAAGTTATGTTATCCTTTATTTATCCCCTTGGGGAAATTCATCCTCTGCATTTGCCCCATCCTCTTCTAGGAACCTTCCTAGAACTAGGAGCAGTGGGCAGCCACTGTGCAGCGCCCGGGGACCAACTCCAGTTCTTTTTGCCAGTACCTTGGCCAGGGGCACTGACAGGAGTATTAACCCTAACATACATGTCTTTCTTTGATGGTGGGAGGAAACCGGAGCACCCGGAGAAAACCCACACGGACCGGGGTTCGAACCCGGGACCTTCTTGCTGTGAGGCAACAGTGTTAACCACTGAGCCACCATGCCGCGTCCGGCATGGTGGCCACATGGTGTGTGTGTGTGTGTGTGTGTGTGTGTGTGTGTGCGCGTGCGCTTGTGCGTGTGCGTGTGTGTGTGTGCGCGTGTGCGTGTGCGTGTGTGTGTGTGCATGCGTGCGTGCGTGTGTGTGTGTGTGTGTGTGTGTGTGTTGAAGGGGGCTCCTGCTTGCTGCAGTGGTATGGAGAGTAGCTGCACCTGCCCTGTATGTCAACAGCAGTTCCTGGAGTAGACACTCAAGAAGAGAGGTGGCTTTCACACCACTGGCCTGAGTGAAGCTGCTTTACTTTCCAAAGACAACAATGAGCACGCTGCTCTGCTGGGGAGCGGCCATGCAGCGCCACAGAGCCCCCTCTATAGGGCCCGGCGCCGGGGTCTGTGTGGCCTCCAGATTATCCCTCGCCTGAGCCCTCTACATATACAAGCTTATTGGACTTCCTCACGTCCCCTTGTTTTTTTGGCTCCAAAGTTTCCAGGATGCTTTTCTGACTGTCTGTTTTACACATAGAGACAGGATCCCCTGTGGGGGTTGTTAGGGGGTTACAGGGGGGGGGGGGGGGGGGTAGTAAAGAGGTCAGGGAGAAACTGTCAGTCTATTTCCTTTCTCTGGCCTTGGGAAACTGCACCACAAGTCTTTTGCATATTTTTAGCGTCCTTGCTGGTTTTTGTCTCTGTATCCACAGGAGGAGATACAGTTATTTCCAGTTCAACCAGGGCCTTCACTTCTCACATGGATTACTTATTATTAGTCTTGTCTTTTCATTCCCTTTCCCCCCCCCTAGCTCCAGAGAGGACCGTGTCCAGCACACAATCTGTCAGAATAATGCTCTGGGTCTGGAAACCATCATCTTTATGTGGTGCTGCGTAAAACTCTCTTCCATAGAATTACAACACAACGTTCTGCTTGCTAGTTGCTTCACTCTCGTAAGTACCAATTGTGTGTCTACAGCTGTGAGTTTGGGTGTGGGCGGGGGGCGGGGGGGCGAATGAATGCTGTGGAAAAATAAGTCTGTACTGTTACTAGTACTGTTGTTTCTCTCACTGTCTTTACCAGCTACGGGTAAGGCCGTGCTATTGTCCAGAGGTGGAAAGCATGTTCACAACACCTACTGTTAATGGCTCTATTTGAAAAGATGTTATAACGCCACTCTTTTTGACTGCCTTCAAAAGTCTACATGAAGGTTTTTGATTAAGTTTCTAGACCTAGCGAGTACAATGAGAGCTGGCATCTCCGGTAAAACAAGACATTATGGAGTTTCCTTTCCATAACTGATACTACAGCTGTGTTGGAATGTGTTAAAAGAGTGAGATAAACACGCAAATAGTTTCTGTGGAAAGTACAGATCTTGTTTTCTGGTAGATGCGGAATTATATTGAATGCTGTCATTGAACGCAGAGGTTGAAATAGGCAATGTGTTTTTGTTGTTAGTACGTCATCAATGTGCTGGCAGCTTTTCCATGGAGGAAGTGAGTCACGTTGATCAGAGGCATCAGAACTCTAAGAACTTAAAATTGACATGCTGGTAGAGGGCTGTTTGTGAAAAAGTAAGAGGAATGATATCAGAGATGTCAGATTATTGAGTGTATAGCTCAGCCTCCTTCTCTTCTTCAGCCAACTTGTTCACAAGGTCAGCCCGTCGAGCCCAGGTATTCAGCAGAGAGTGAGCTCGCCTCGCACAAACCTGCTGGGCAGTCATTTACATTCAGACAGCATTTACAAGTAAAGCATCTGAATGGTGCCACAGACGATATTACTCACAGACATGTCTTACCTGCTGCGCCACATTTCTTCTCGTGTCGGAGTTATCTGTCTGTGCATCTCATCTTACCACCTCTCTCCAAATCACTGCACCTCCGATCCTCTGTGTGCTGCACTGAATGACCAGTCGAGATCGCTGAATCAGAATCAGAATCAGAATTCTTTGATTTGCCAAGGTATGTTTTCACATACTAGGAATTTGTCTTGGTGTGGTTGGTGCTCAGCTAACATTGATAAGAACAAATATACAAGACATAAACAAATAAGATATAAAGGATCTAAAGAGATTATAAAATAAAAGGATTCAGATATTAATCAAGACAGTATTAACAGATATAAACAGTAACAGAGTATAAACAGACTTGTCAGCTAGGTGAGGTAGCTTAAGTTTGCTGTTTACAGAATATGTACAGGGTCAGGGTGGTAGCAAAGCTGAAGCTGAAGCTTTTTTAAAGACATATACAAACCTAAACAAATGGACATTACAGCCTGATGTTCTGTGAAGCTTCAGCATCTATGATCATCCTTTAGTTCAGGCATCAGCCTTATCACTGTTGCGTTATAATAACCGCTACTTACAGTAGCGTTATGCAGAGAGGCAGGCTGCTATGGTCTCTGGAATAGACTGTGGTAAGTGTATCGCTCTGTTGTTGGGGAAAAAGAGCTACTGTAAAAAGAGAAAGTCTGAGTGAAGGAAACCACCTCCAATGCAAAACATCTCGAAAGAAAGCATGTTTAACCACATTAACATGGTTTTAACCAGACTGTTGTTCTTTTCGACTAATTCCACGACGCAATTATCACTCGGTGAATGGGAATGTATAGTGCCAATAAAAATAAGTAATTTCTCTTTTGCGTTGGCCTACCTCTCTCTCCGCTCTGCAGCTGCACCGCGCGCTGTGGAAAACAAACAGTGCCGGGCAGCTGGGCTCCTCAAGACAGCAGCGAAAGGGGAATTTTAATCCCACTTTTTTCCCATTTGGCACCAGTCAGATTTATTTGGTCATAAAGAAAGGAAAAGCACCCGGCCATCTGAGCGGGATTGGGAAGTGAGAACGCAAGCAGGGCCGTAGCTAGCTATGAGGACGGGGAGGTCCGGACCTCCCCTAATATTTCAGAGATTTTTTTAATATTTCAGAGATTTTTTTTTTTTTTTTTTTTTTTTTTAGCCTTTATTTAACCAGGTTTGTCCCATTGAGATCAAAGTCTCATCTTTTACAAATCTTTTACAAGAGAGACCTGGCCAAGAAACAGCAGCAACACAAAGTTACAACAAACAAACACATAAACACATACAATTGAAAAACATTAAAATGATCAAATAAAACATTTGCATACAGACAGCCTGTTCTCAAGAGATTTTACCATAGCCTTAAAACCATTTAAGGTTACTAAGCTATTAAGTTTAAGATCAGACTGCAGACTGTTCCATGCGGTGGGTGCAGAGAACCTAAAAGCTTTCTTCCCCAATTCAGTTCGGACTTTGGGAACAGAAAATTGTAGAGTGTCCTGAGAACGAAGATTGTAAAAAAATAAAACAATCTGCATGGAAAACAGGAAAAGCATGAAAAACACGGGATCGCTTTTATTTTGAAACGAAAGGCAGGTCAGGCAGGAAGTCATCTGACGCCGCGTCCGCGGTAACTTGATTCTGAGAGAGCAGCAGCATGGTGGTGAGTGATGACTGTCTGTCTGCCTGGCGAGATAATTGAAGGTGAGCGAGCTGCGAGACAGTGAGCGAGTGAACGACAGACAGTGAGTGACACACACTGACAGATTTTTTAGCAACAACCAAGAAAGTAAGTGTCTAGTCTGTCTAAGTAACTTTGTGTGTTGTGTACGGCTTGGGTTGTGTACCTGTGTTTGTAGGTGTCATTTTGATATGAATTTGGCTAAAACAGTTTGTGTTTGTTAGTTACAATTATGTTGACAGGAGAGCTGAGCAGGTGGTGACATGAAAGAGAATATACTGAATAATGAGATCACAACAGTATAATCCTAATGTTGATTTAAAATGATATATTACTCTAAATATGGCTTAAAAAGGGGAAAAAAATTGAGTTTTTTTTTGTCTAGGTTTTTTTTGTCTAGTCTGTCTAAGTAACTTTGTGTGTTGTGTACGGCTTGGGTTGTGTACCTGTGTTTGTAGGTGTCATTTTGATATGAATTTGGCTAAAACAGTTTGTGTTTGTTAGTTACAATTATGTTGACAGGAGAGCTGAGCAGGTGGTGACATGAAAGAGAATATACTGAATAATGACATCACAACAGTATAATCCTAATGTTGATTTAAAATGATATATTACTCTAAATATGGCTTAAAAAGGGGAAAAAAAAAACTCAATTTTTTTTAGGGCGCCGCCGAATCCGCCTCCCCTTGCTGGACCTCCCCTATTTCGGAACCCTGGCTACGGCCCTGAACGCAAGTTATGCCAGAGCCCATGTGCAGACTTAGAAACACAACACACCAGGAAATTAATCCAGCAGAGGTCAAAGTGCACCAGGAAAATTCAAGGCACACATGGTCTAATTAACTCAGATAGTGACACATTACTGGCATACCTTGACAGCCCCGATCGCCCTGCCATACATACAGAGATGGACACTGTGAGTCAAGCTGACATATTGCATTTTCTTTTATTGTATTTTTTTTTACAGTGATACCATTCACGGTAACTGCACTGACACCATGAGAATAGCATAGCATTACAGCCAATGGTTAACCTACATGTGTCCCTCATCGGCTTCCCCTCATCCATTCCCTGCAGCATGGTCTGAAAACAAACTATCCGGAGACCCCCCAAACCATTTCCAGCTGTCACCTCCCTCCTCCAGTAACTCCTAACCTGATATGATAGGCCGAGATGGGGTGAGGGTCAGGCCTCGAGGAAAAGGCATAGCATGTAACTCAAACTATGAGCATTATATTCATAATTGCCTGTGGTTGAAAAGTGAAGATCACCGTAGCAGCTATCCTCTATCGTGTTACGTTTGACTTCTCGTTTTACAAGCAAGACGTTCCAGGTCTTCACAAATACAATTACAAGGCCAAGAACGAGGAACAATACTCTCGATACTTTTGGAAAATCTTATTTGAACACAAAACAATGGGAAAGAGTGTGAATAGTTGTTTCCATGTACATGTGTGATAGTTATTTTAATTGTGTTGTACTATCAAATACGAGGTATAGTACATCCACACTTTTTTGAATGGGGGCCATGGATTAGATCATGTGAAATTACTGGGAGGCCAGCTGCTTCTCGCATCATATGGGTTATCAATCAATCAATCAATCAATCAATCAATCAATCAATCAATCAATCAATCAATCATCAATCAATCAATCAATCAATCAATCAATCAATCAATCAATCACTCAATCACATACAATACAATTGTACTCTAAGGATTTTGTTTATGAAAACATTAGTTCTGCCTGTGTTGTTCCTACTTGGTGCTTGTCTACAAACTGTATAATAGTGCTGTCATTGTTAGGTGAATGGAACATTTTTAATTGAACTTGCTTGATTAAGCAATACTGTGTGGAGGGCCACATAGTATATTTTGAGAGACAAGCCGAGGGCCACTGAAAGTCGGTCAGTGGGCCGCAATTGGCCCCCGGGCCGGATTTTGGACATGCCTGATATAAGGAAACCATATCAGCATAACAAATGGGTGGCGATGCACAAACATCGCATACATACCCTAACAATAATACAGCGTTGAAGCCAGGTGTGGCCATTAGAAGACAAGTATTACGCTGACAATACGCAACGCAAAGAGCATCTGGAATATTGTTGAAAGCGGTTAGTCTTTTGCACCATAAAAAAGATGAATGTGTCCCTGAGAATGTCCAGAGAATCACACATCGACTCATCCCATTCCTCCGGTACACAGGGGGAGAAGACACGCTGCTGCAGGCCAGAATAGCACCTCGGCTCAACGGCAATACAAAATACGAGTATTTCTCCAAAATCTTCAAAAATAAAACAAAAAAATAAAAGTGTGCTTGTGCAGGAAATATTGTATTGCTGCTGTCACACACACACACACACACACACACACACACACACACACACACACACACACACAGACCTCAGCACCTGCTGTCTGTCTGTATGCCGTCTCACGAGAGGTGTGAGAAGTTTCCATTGTGGCAGCGCGGTGTCTCTGTTTAAGTACCATAAACGTCTGTTGTTCTGAAATGACATATTTAATCGCTACAGAAACAGCATTTACACGGCTGTTTATGTGCTATTCTGTTGAAGGGTCATTGTATAACATAAGCATATATCTACTCCATGATGGCTGTCATATCGTAGACTTAGACAGTGTGTTTCAGCTCTGTCTGCGGTTGAGGTACGACGTTTCGTGAGGTAGAAACGACGAGATACAACCAGTCCTTTCTTGGCTATGTCTCTGTTTAACGATGTGCCTTACCCCCAATTTGCTGGTTAGAATGAATTCCCCATACTTCTATATGGGAAAGCATGCATACTATGTCCTCCATTAAAGGAAATGGCTGTGCTGAAGGAGCTAATAAAGATGTACAAAGGACGCACACAGGGAACAGAGCTCTACACATGAAGTACCAACTAAAGGCAATCAGGATGTTTAGTATGAAATGATCAGCCACTCCATTGTGCCTTCAAAACCCAACTTTAGTTTCCTGGAACTCTTGAAATGACTGGGTTTTGGAATGAAAGATGGTGTGACAAGAGAGAGAGAAAAAAGAAGCAATTTTAATGTTTTTTGTTTTGTTTTTTAAGGAGGGAAAGCTCTTTATCATGCCTCACATCCAACCTCTTACCTCCCCTTTTTGGGCCTTTAGGAGCATCCTGTGACCCCTGACCTCTTGGACAATAGAGGCCAGGACGTTTCCCAGTGAGCAGCGATGGAGGCAACAACAGGAACATGAGGGGTGCTCCTGGGAAACAAACTGTTTATTGTGAAGCAGGATGGACAGGCCCCCGTGTCCCACTCACTTAGGTTCACACACACATGCACACACACACACACACACACACACACACACACACACACACACACACACACACACACACACACACACACACACACCTATGCACAATATTCAGTCTATTCTCAAATCTACTCTCCCAAATCAAGATTGGGAGGGGGATGCAGCTGTCATAATGTCAGTCATAGCGGTGGTGCTAATTGTGTGTGTGTGTGTGTGTGTGTGTGTGTGTGTGTGTGTGTGTGCGCGTGCGCGCATGTGCGTGCGTGTGATTGTATGAGTGTGTTTGGCTGTATTAACCAAAATAGAAAGATAAGGAGGACGTTTCTCTGCCTCCTAGGTCCCAAAATATGACTGTATTCTGTGACCATCAAACAAACAAGGTTACGCTTTGTACTTCCTTTATTTCTTTCTTTATTTTTGTTGGAATAAGCTATTCTCATTGTGTTCCTTGACGGTACAGTTTTTGTTGCGCTTGACACATGAAGTAAATGAAACTTGTCTATCTTTTGTTGTTTTTATTCAATAACGCATGAAAGGCTCTGCCTCTACTTGGTTCCAAGGGCACAGTCAATCGAGATGTCACTGCCTTTGTCAGGATATCAAAGTGCAATTTCTTAGCAAGCCTCTGGTTCCATACAGACTCTGTCTCAACTGAAATAAGTCCAACAATTCATGCCCAACAATTTGTTAAAGTGTTAATTACAAACAGGACAAAGACAGCATGCAGGAGACATAAGAACAGTGTTGGGCAAGTTACTTTCAAAATGTAATATACTACATATTACTAATTACCTTCATTTGAAAGTAATGTTACTTTACAATATTACTGTCTGTGTAGAGTAACTCGTTACTTATTAGTAATACTTTTGGATGGCTTACACTGACTTCAAGACGGTTTAAATTATTTGCTTGGGATGTTCCGGGGTGGCCATGTCATTCTGCTACTGCTGTTATTTTCGTGAAAGTAATTGCATTACTTTCACCAAAATAACAGCAGTAGCAGAATATGACATCGCCGCCCAATCCTGAAAAAATAATTTAAACCATCTTGAAGTCAGTGTAAACCATCCAAAATTCAAAATGTTATTCTTTTCCTTTGTTATTGTCATCAATAGTGGTCATTTGCATAAAACACAATTTGATTAGGAAATGATTGTATCTATTTAAATGTGCTTTGATAAAATCAATTTGTAACTTGTGTTACTTGACAAAGTAACTGGTATAATATTACTGAAATATTAATAATAAGTTATATTACTGAGTTACTGCTAAAAGTAATATATTACATGTAATATGTTACTTTTGTAATGCGTTACGGTTACCCCCAACACTGCATAAGAAAAGATCTCTGCATCATTTCATACAACTTTTGCTTACTGCTACATTTCTGCACTGGCCGGAGTAGCAGATCATCCGTTTACATCTAGACTGATGTTCTATCTGATAACAGTACCGAGCCCAATCGCTGGTACTGCCACTGCCCGCCTGTCTCAGAGGAAATCCCTCCTTTGTCTCTCAAGGAAGCTCGGCAAACTGGGAAAACCTGAATTTGTCATCAGAATTCAAACAGCTGGAACGCATTTGATAATGGTTACACACAGAGACACCACTAAATGTATTAGTCAACACTCCAGACGAGTTATTACCTTAGGCTCTGGAGACTACTCATTGCAAGAACAGCACAGTAAAACTAGTTTCCATAGCTGTCAATCACGTTGCCAGAAGTGTGGTGAAACAGGCAGATAGAAGGGACACTGGGGATTGTTTTTAAGTACTTAGCCCCTAAGGACTACTGGTTCCTTATGACTAAATGTGTGGTTTTGTCTGTCCTCCACACTATACCCACGTCTGATAAGGACGGATCAGACGTGATAGATAGACAATGGGGAGTGGATCTGTTCTCATCCAATGCATTGTTCTCTCTTGAGAGAAGTTAAATCCTGATACCCATACAGGAGTATTAAACAAATAACCCCAAAATCATGGTGTAGATTACATGTAGATTGCAATGTAGCATAATGTGACTCAATCTTGTTATAATAACAACACAACACTTTAATATTGTTCCTTATAAAAAGAACATTTTGCAGTAACTGTAACTGAGGACCTAAATACACGTATTAAAAGCCATCCCTCTGTCTGGTCATTTGAAACAGGTGTGGTCTCGGGAAAAGCTACTGTTACGCTTGGGCCATTGGGATTTTAACCACAATGATGTAAACACTTAAATGGAACATTATTATTGTGCTAAAAACCACTGCTTTTAAATGAGACACCCCTTGAACGGCTATGCAATTAGGCCAATTTAAGCCCACAGAGTTCACTCCAGCCACAGTTAAAGCAAATAATGGCATTTAATGAGTTCATCCTTGAGGCTATAAATGTTTATACTGTTGTATCATAAGTTCATGATAAGCCCGAGCATGCCCCCGAACCTCCAAAGTCAACAAGCAAATAGTCATGAAGCAGCTGGTTTTCATTTACGACGATACATGGAGACAAGGAGAGGCTACTGTAGCTCTCAGGTCACACTCCTATCTGGATAGAGCACGATCTAGCAACTATAATGTGCCACTAAAAAGTCTACCGAGTTTCAAGTGACTCATAATAGTGTCAAGAGTGGTAGATATTCAGTGACTGAGGTTAATGTTAGGGTTAGGTTACATAGTCTTTGGAGATGGGTTAGTTAGGATTCAGTTTCAACACGTTAGACCTTGTTGAACATCTACTTCTTGTCATCTGATCGTACCAACATTGTACTATCCAAACGTGTTAGCAGCTCTCACCCTTACACAAGGATACCCACACAAGCACCAGGAGGATTTGAGGAATAACTCAGAGATGGTCTGGGTCAAAGGGCTGTCAGCTGCCACCTAAACACTGACAAGCACAATCAAATCAGACCCAAGGAAATGAGCCATGAAACACTGATTGCTCCGCATATAATGGCCTTTTTTACCCCCAATTGCTTAGCTGGAGAATCACTGGATTGTGCAGAGTTGCTGACTTCAGTGCAAACATGAGAACTGCTTGCACATATTGCCTGAGTGTATAATCAAATCAAGACCATTGATACAGGGAGTGAACAAATATCTCTTAGTATGTGAGAACAATGCATCTTTGTTCCATAGGAGAGCCCTCAGAAAGCTTATACACTGGCCGAAGGTAGAGCACCTCCAGGGACTCTGTGCACAGCTTGTGCTCAGCGTTAATTGGTTGTGCTTTTATTGGATAATTCAGACATTAGCAAGAGAACCATTTAAGATAATTGTGAAAGTGATTGTGAGCATATGTGCTTTGTCATGGCAACCATGGGAAAAGTGCGACAGAGAGGAATCTACTAAAGTTCAGATACAGCTTTAGCATAATGCGCTACAATAAATGGAATGCTTTTCTATGACACAATGGAACGTCTACCAGCGGTGATTCATGTGACCAAAAAGACAGATCGCTAGACTCTGCTCAGTCCTTGGTTTCAAATTGCACCACTTGGCTATATTCTTCCTGTGAGACAGGTCAACTAAGCCCCTACCCCCACCCATATCATCCCAGTCCTGATGCATCCACACCTTGGCTCATGCATCAGTTTGGAACTTGGGGCGCCAGTCCTGTAACTAAAAACTCAACTACAATACAGGGTATAGGTGGGGATTTCCCTATACAGGCCAGTGATAAGTTACCTAAAGAAACATAGAAATTACTTGCTTATTGCCTTGAAGGTTTAGTCCTCTATCCATATGCTCTCTGAACACTCCTTGTAGCAGTTATATGTACCCCGTGACTGAAGGGTTCACTAGTGAGTCAATCACACTAAACTCTATAGGTTTAAAGTACACAGTAGCTAGCAAACCAATGCGATTTGAGATTTCAGAGGAAACTACAGTAGGGCGACTGTGGGAGGCTTTGTGAACTGGGGCTTCAAGCCAACAAAGTGTGGGCTTGACTGTGTCTGAAAACCTCATGCTGATAAATGACCTCTCCAAAGTAGACAAACTCTGAACACAAGGCCCCTGCTGCATAAGAGGCAAACTGCTACCTCTGCTGCTGGCTGAATCTGATTACAAGCAGGCCCTGAGGACAGGCAGGTCATTGAGAGCACAGAGATGAGCAAACAATAAGATATTATCTGAAGGAATCTCCAGCTTTCCAAAGGAAAATGGTCCCTCTCAGTGTCACATTGACGATAGGATCCTCAACCTGACATTGAATCAGCCATTTAAGAAGAATGAACACTGCTCCCCATTCATAGATACTCGCTAAAATAATGAGAGCTCTTTTTTCACCCTTGTTTAAGACATATAAAGGGGAGCTCATGAGGTTTTGCGAGACAAGGCTGTGCAGAAATTGGAGCATGCAGCTGACTCAGATGAATATGCCTTTACAATGATTGGGTATTGAATGAACAATTCTATAGTCTTTCTTCTTACAGTCCTAGAAAATGAGATATATAATACATGTGTTTCACTTCATAGTACTGTACTGATTCAATGTCACACATGTTTCGACTTACAACAATTAATTTCAAAATAATAGTGGAGTTCCAGCATGCAATATGCAGTCAGTGTACTTATAGCATTAAAAACATGTTCTAATCAAAGCTGTACATACCAGTACATACACAGTTCTACTTCTCTCGTCATGTGTTTTTCTGACTGGCTATCCCTCTTCTTGCTCTTTTCAAATAGTGACATCTTGTGGACACCTATAGCCCTACTTGTGTTGAACCTGTAGGCCTATGTATATCAAGCTACATAATCTGTACAGGGAGTTATGGCAGGGAGAAACTGATAATTTGCCCAGTTATATTAATGCATCTTATTCAGCTGGGTGAAAATGTGGCTGCGTTAGGTTAAAGCCAATTGCTCCTATATAGTCAATTTACTCTATAGGATGAATCAGCATGACGTCACAACCACCCAGAAATGCAGAACCCCGCGGCAGTTAACTAGTATGAGTTGTGCCAAACAAACATTAATATCTCAGAAACTATACATCACATCGCTTATATTTTGACATTCTGAGTGAGAGCAGAATTAGCTAAAGAGTTTGATGTATAATATATACATGCCGTGTTAAAGTTGTGTGAACTGTCACACTTTTTTTAATGTAAACAGGGTCAGCCGGTTAGAGTCGAGCTCAAGGGTCCCATTGCCGTTTCCACCTAGTAGTGACGCGGTTTGTTTACCAAAATGCTGCTCGGCTGATCACCCGTATAGTCATCATGAGTGCTGACAACTTAATTTTAAAATATCAATATAGATATGATAAATGACAACTTCTACAACTAGCCCACTACTTGCAATAAGTCTCTTGCATTTTAACTTTAAACATGGAACTAACGTAGCCACAATCTCTTAGCATCTACTTGCTCATTACTAGCTTGCATACGCAGCATTGACTGATGATGTCATAGACACTGTGACATCATCAGTGACATCACAATTGCTCGAGTGACCATCACTGATGACATCATCGAGTGCTCGAGTGACTTCACTGATGATGTCATAGACATTGTGACATCATCAGTGACAAATATATGACATAATAATGACATATATATATATATATATATATATATATATATATATATATATATATATATATCGTTATGGCCCATGGTCCTGCGGCAGAACCCAAACAAAAACAAACCTGATATCATCCTGATATCATGATAACATTATATTGAGATTGCAGAATAGAAAGTGATATACCTTGACTCAGGGGAACTTCTTATTTCTGGCCTCGTTTCCAGGCACGTGTTTTTGGACTACAACCATGGAGGGATTTGTCGACTCTCGAGTTTTATTAGTTGTCTCGCGATATTACCAAGCCTGTCTGCCAGGCACCCAAGAGTAGCGATGAGAGGAGAAGAGAAGCTGTAGTGAAATGTCTAGGTTGCTCTCGTAAGCTAAAGTACGACCAAGATTTAGCCAACATTTTGACGTAGGTTGCACTTGAAACCAAATATCTCCAAGCCCGTTACATGCTAAACGTGGCTTACTGATTATACGCAAGGGGCGATTTGAAAACACCGGCAACTGAACCCAAATTGTATGTGTCAAGTGCTAACTGTTAGCTGTCAGGCTAGCTAGCATAGCCATTTAAGCAATGGCGTTGAAAAGAATTCAAAAGGTGAGTGTTCGTGATGCTTTGAATATTTTTTTCGTGTGCACGCTATAGATTCTAGTAAATATATTTTTGTAAATGTGAAGCCCTCCATGAAGGTAATGTGTAGCCTTTTATGTAGTTCAACTCCGCCTTTTAACCTAAGGTTACTTACTTGTTTTTCTCTGCTCTTAAAAATTTACTGACAGACAAAGACGAGCTAACCACTGGTGGCCTGTTGGTGCATTGCTACTGTAACGTCATTTTAGCAATGGGTAACTGAATAGCAGCGGAATAATTATGTCAGCTTTTTTTTCTTTGTGTATAATATTAGATTTTTCTTACTTATACTTAGCTAGACACAATCAGCCACCGATGGCAACCTTAGCTAAGTTATCAATACTGTAGCTAAAGGTGGCTAGACAAGCTAAACAAGTTCCCCCGGAGAGCGCTAGGCTAATGTTAGCGTATCTTTGGTTTGATTGGACATGTAACGTTAGAATACCTTAAAAATCATTAGCTTGCCAGCTGTCTTTAATCTTCAGGTGAGAATAGTATGGCCAGGCCGACGATGTATTTAGTCGTTGCATGACAGCTGTTTGCAAGTTGCCAAAATTGAACCCCAATGTCAACGTTGCCATATATGGGATGGCAAATGGGGCAGTGGAGCAGGCCAGGGTGTGTATTTATATAACAGAATAGACAGGCTTCACATGAAGACTTGTTAAATAACAACGGGAGTAATTTAACTTTAAACAGCTGTTGTTTTTGCTGTTTATGCTTATAATATTAATGCCATGTTAGTATGTAAAGGAGGTAGGGTTTAGCTATGCGGTTTCCATTCTCTGCTGATATAATTAGGCTACGGTTTTTTTTTCTATTTTTATTTATTTGTTTTTGACATCGTCCACTTTCCTTTATTATGTCTACAGAACATAGATTTGTTTCTCACTTTAATTAACTTTAATTTAATTTAACTTTGTGATTTATGAGAAATTAGTCTGTAACAGTGGTCTCCATAACCTGACAATAATGAGAGAGCAAAACATTTTCTTCTTGAAATCAGCTGTCATAGAATCACTATTTACATAGCAACAGCCATGGTGCATCCTAGTGTAGCAAACATGGCTGCCACACTGACATATGCAAATTTACTGGGGGTGAGGAATGGACGCAGGAAATTAAGTTAGTCCACTTGGCATAGCAATAAGACCTCTATGTATACATTGAATGTCAGAGTTAAAAAGTGGCTTGTCACTGGCACAGAGCTACACGTCACTCACTCAGCTCTAGTCCACTAAACTGGAAAGTCTGGTCAAGTCTGTTTTGTGACCACTCACCTTCCTATGCATTTTCTGTAAAGACCATGAACCACGAGGCCTTCTGGCAGCTCTGTTGTTGGCCAATGTTGTCAACATTGATCGAAGTGTGAGACAATGACATTACAAACATAATTTAAAATGTGACTGAATTGTTATGTGCAAGGAGCCTAGTTGTTATAATGTGATTGACCAGTAAGGTATTAGACCAGGCAGCATGGGCATTATACGGCCCGGGGGACAGAACCGGCCCTCTCGATGGTTCTGCCTGGCCTGGGAGGTCTAAGACAAACCACAGCATTTTACTTATGAAACTAGAAAAATCTAATGAGATTATCTATTGCTACCTGTTTTTTTGTTTTTTTTACGCTTGTGTGTCATGAGTGTGCTTTTTCCTGTCAGTGGATTATCCAACAAACAAACTCATGTTCTCATTGTGGAATATAATAAATGCAGAAGAATAAGTGCACAGTATGTTTTCCAGTGATACAATTAGAGGTTACGGCATGACAAAAAAAATTTGGCCCCCGGCAGCAATCTGGGTTTCTCAAGTGGCCCCCCCAGGAAAAATAATGCCCACCCCTCGTATAGACTGTTTCATCATATACCACTTGTATTGCATTTAGGAACTAACAGACCTGCAGAGGGACCCACCTGCACAGTGTTCTGCTGGACCAGTTGGAGATGATTGTAAGTAGCTAGAGAGTTAATGTTTACTGTAGGGCTCAGTGAGTCCTAAGATTATGTTTATGGTGGTGAGCCTGGCTCACCATAAACATAACCTTGGTACCTCATTGATGTTGACTTTTTCTTTTCTTTCAGTGTTTCATTGGCAAGCGACAATAATGGGTCCAGTAAGTGAATTTGATTCTTCACTCATTTGAAGTAGGCATTAACAATATTGTAAAATTGCTGTCCACAAACTAACATGCCTTTATTTGACTTCAACAGCATGACAGCGCCTATCAAGGTGGAGTGTTTTTCCTCACCATTCACTTCCCCACAGATTACCCCTTCAAGCCACCAAAAGTGAGTAAGACTTTCTGCCTGCGTGTTCCATTATGGGGCTTTAGCTCATTTTTAGGGCTCCAACTAACGATTATTTTCATTATCGATTAATCTGTCGATTATTTTCTCGATTAATCGATGAGTTGTTTTGTCTACAAAATGTCAGGAAATGGTGATGTCCTAAAATGTCTTGTTTTGTCCACAACCCAAAGATATTCAGTTTATTGTCATAGAGGAGTAAAGAAACCAGAAAATATTCACATTCAAGAAGCTAGAATCAGAGAATTTCGACGTTTGTTCTTAAAAAATACCCAAAACGCTTAATCAATTATCAAAATAGTTGTTGATTAATTTTCTGTCGATCGATTAATCAGTGCAGCTCTACTCATTTTACTGACAGACTTTCAGCCATTCATTCTACTGTGCTAAGAGTGATGGCCTTCACGTGTAAATCACAATATTCTTTCTGTCCCGTCACAGGTTGCATTCACAACAAAAATTTACCACCCTAACATCAACAGCAACGGAAGCATTTGTCTGGATATATTGAGATCACAGTGGTCACCTGCACTTACGGTATCAAAAGGTAAGGCATCATAGTAGAGACAGTTATGAAGACAATGCATTTTGAATATTTCACACACCCAAGATTGGAATTACAAAATGAACATGTCCCTGTCTATTATATTGTTTTCAAAATTATATAATTACATTATATTATATTATATTATATTATAGTTAAAAAAAACAATTGGATGGTGTATCTGCATTTAGGAAAACAAATGGGGCATATAAATATTGCACCGAAAATAATGTACTCTTTCATTAGGAAATCAAGTTTGAATATACAAGTTTTGGGGCAAATATATTGTTTTAATAAAGCAATTTGATGGTTTGAAACTATGATGATTACCTAAAAATTATAGATGAAACCCAGCCGTACTAGTGGACAAATGGGCTTTGTTAAATATGGTGTATGTATGTACGTACATCATATACCATGATCGTGTTGATGAAGCTCTGAGTTTGAATCATCTGTAGGTGTATTTAAAAGTAATTCAGAATGGAATAATTCTTCCAAGGCCATAGCCAATTGGGATTCTGTTAATTTCATCTCATCTAACTATTTGTAATTCATTCCTCTGTAGTTCTATTGTCTATCTGCTCTCTTCTTTGTGACCCAAACCCGGATGACCCGCTGGTGCCAGAGATCGCCCATACGTACAAAGCTGACAGGGAAAAGTGAGTGCAGATTTGTGTGCTTTTGCTGCACTCCACCCATCAACCTTGCTCACTCACGATACTGAAGTGACAAAGATCTTCCTTTGAAAGTTGACATAAGAATTTAATCACACTGTGCATTTGTTTTATAGGTACAACAGACTAGCAAGAGAATGGACACAGAAGTATGCAATGTGAGAATGCCAGTGAGATCAAAATACAAAAAGAAGTAAAGAAACGCATTTGATATTTAACGCAAGGCAAATGAGCAAGAGAGGAAAAGTAACTACACAACACCCCATCTTTTGGAGAAGGAAACGATACAATGAGGTACAGTGCCACCTGGCTTTCAATGTGTTGAGCTGCAGCCATGTGCTATCCTTCCTGACTTGTATGGATGTGCTGAGCAGGACCTGATGGACCCCTGAAAGCACTCCCATATGGATACTGGAAGCTCTTCACGATCCATAGCGCCACACTCAGACTTTTAACTGTTACTTCTGCTATTGTGGTTATTACTATCAGTGTTACTATTCATACTCTTATCATGATCACTGTTGATATAAGTCATATCGTTGTGTTACTCGAAAGCAAAATGTTTGATTTAGGAGATGAATTTCTCCCTCATTTCAAAAGGTACTGTCTGTGTCCCACTGGATGTCTTGTATTACTGTATTTCCATGTATTCAGTGGCCTTTCTGTGTTGATATTGTTTTTAAACGGTACACGTGCAATTGAGGCAGAATGTTCCCTGTTCAGCACAAAATGGTGCATGGCCATTGCCAGCAGTTGATCTGTTGCTCACGACAGTTCCGGATACTGGCCAACAAAAACTGTCTCTCTACCCCGAAACAATGTGAAAGAAGGATTGGTTTTCATCACTCACTGCATTTCGAGATGCAGGTGTTCAATGATTTTGAAGATACTGGATAGCTGCTGTAAGACCTAGCTGCCCCTTGCCTTGCGTAAAGCTGGAAACATGCTACAATGTCAGCCTCGACTTGGTGCATTGCTGACGGCAGCAAGACCTATAGAGAGCCAAAGTGAAACGTCACTTCCTGCTTTCTCCCTGTACCAGTGCTGCGAAAAATATGAATGGCGGTGGACACTACAGAGAATAAGGTTAAATTTTTTATCCCGTTTGAATTGGGCCACGGGGTGCCAACGCTAATTTTGTCAATTTAAAACGTAACTTTGCATGTCAAGAAAGTTGCAGTTTGTCGCCAAACTGTTGCACTCGAAGTTATAAATCAGAAAGACTACATACACTGTCGCCTAAGTGACGTCACTTTCTCTCCCGGCAAAGCTGAAGACAATGACATGCCACGAGCTTCCACAAGCTATGTAGTTTTTATACGAAACTAACCCCTACGTTTCAGTTTGACGACAAACTGACTTTCTTGACATGCAAAGTTATGTTTTAAATTGACAAAATTTGCATTGGCACCCCGTGTCCCAATTCAAACGGGATAAAAAAGTAACCTTATTCTCCGTCCACCGCCATTCATATTTTTCGCAGCGCTGGTACAGGGAGAAAGCAGGAAGTGACGTTTCACTTTGACGCTCTATATACTCGGAATGTCAGCTTGACAAGGGGGTCGCAGGGGAACCCCAGCAAAATGAGAAAATTGTGTGATTTCACTAGGATTTCATTGACTAGAAGTTAGCCCAAGGAGAGAATGTAGTCCATATACTTGGTAATAGCTTTCACTCTCTCCTGTTATCTCCCCATCTATATTATATTATACTTGCTCTGTTCATGTCAGCTGCGTCGAGTCACATTTTCGGGGAGCTGCGCCGACAGGCTCGGCATGGCCCTCGCATATGGCGAGGGCTTTGACGTTGTAGCATGTTTTCCGCATAAGAAACAGGCAAGGGGGACTGTCCTCTACCATTTTTCTCACCCATGTTGTCATTGCCCTTAATACATTTTTCAGCATCCACGGCTGGTGTCATAGTACACAAACTGATCTGGTCGTCCTTATATAGCTGTGAACATAGCTACAACTTGTCATGCAGCTAAGCTGTTTGCCACTTCCTCAATGCAGTTACTCAGGTATCCAGCCAAATCATTAGCCTTTGAAAGGACACTGCAGTGACCCATGGCGAGATAAATGACCAGAGCCATATCATCAAACTAATCAAAAATAGATCTAGGTTCACTGGTCGGTGTACATGACAAAATAATCCACACTATGCCTGAAGAGGCAAATCTGTCTCAGATCAGCACTCCTAAGGTTCTTGATGCATATAGGCCCCCGATGTTCTGTGTTGCACATCCAATATGCTGTCCCAGAAGTACTGTCATTTGCTTGGAAAGGGGACTTTTTCTTTTCTCCACTATCCGTCCCTCCCCAGCCTCTTGTCACCACCCCAATTTCCTTTGTTTTTGAACAAAACTTGGATGTGAACGTTTTAAACAGCTTTTAACTATATGCTGTTGATAAACGTGTACATGGTACTGTTTTCTAAAATGAAATAGCGTTCGGTTACAGTTGGTGTCATACTCAAAATGGGAACTTCAACAGACTTGACATATTGCAGATTTTAGGAATTTGAAGTCATGTACACTTAGTTACTTGAAGTGAAGATTTCTGAAGATTTGTGGAATTTCATCATGTACCCCATGACTTTCACAGTAATACCTTGCCATGGCAATTTCATCTGCTATAATTATCAGGTGATGTGAAGCTTTGTTCTCTTTGGATCAGCTTTTCTTTATTTTCATATCTCATTCATTGGGTCTGTTTGTATTGTTTGGGGAATAATAACCTACACTGACAGTAAAACAGTTTGCCTAGGTGATGTATTTGTGACCTTACCTTTTTATTTTTATCGTATCTTTGAAGGCTTTAGTTTTAGGCTATTTTTTCCATGTCACCAGAATGATCATGATTGTGATGATGTCATAATGTAATATCAGTTAAGATATAATCCAATGTGGCTGCTGGATTAACTAGTTAGGATTTTCTTTGTCAAAAGTAGCCTATAACTTTTTGATGCTGCCAATATAAAGGGAATTAACAATTCTGTCAGAAAGGGGAAGATTTGCTACTGATGAGTTTTATTGAATGGATTCATCCTTAAGGGTCCATAAAAATCGCTTTGATGGTAGAATTAACACCATGGTTTCATCGCCAAATATAGTTTTTCATCAATAACTGTAGAGGAAACTGTCAAACTATTCAGAACTGGATGTCTCGAAATCGATTGTATTGGAAGGCTTTGAAAACATATCCTTTCTGAATGCAGTGAAAATCCTTTTGCTGCCAGACCATAAATGAAAATGACGTGTGTAATACTACTAGTCCAAACTTAGTTTGCATTGTTAAATTGTTGTTTGTTTGGCTATTTATTTATTTATTTGAAAGCAAAGAATCTTCCAATTGTACGATTGAGTGCAGCCTTGATCCATATAATTTCCTTTTGACAGACAGCCTGGTGTGAGTGACGCTAACTAGATTGACCTCCTTTGTCCAGTGTGCTCAATAGAGTTCATATAGGCAGCTTGGCATGCTTTGCACTCTGGAGAACCTCCTCACAGCCATTTGCCAGATATCAGGGATTTCGTTACAATTCATCTGCCTAACACCTCTGACTAAAATCTTAGCCTTAACCCTCATTTTGTATATAGATAAAGAGAACATCTCATGAACTGTAAATTTGCTATCAGGGCTGTATCCCCCTAAAGGGCCATTCATTTCATCAGTAGACATGCAAGTTGCTAAGACTATTTTACATAGTACCACTTTTTTTGTTGAAATATTCAGCCTGGCTTTCACTGAAATGCAGGACCAGCCTTCTAACATCTATAATGCATCTTAAATTTTTCAATCTACTGTATGTGCTAGACCTGTCCCCAATTGATGAACAACCGCCTCCCCTTCCTTGCATATACAAAATAACCATTGACTTTGTCAAAACAAATGAATAAAGCTGATTTTGTTTTACAATTGTCTGACATCATTTCCTGTGTCTCTTTTTTTATATTAAAAGATGGGTTAAAGCAGTGGTGTAATGATGTAGGGAGGGTGCTGTGAGCTAAGAGGTGAGTATTTCCTGTGTGCCGTCTACTACTGGATTGCCTTGGACATTGAAACTGTTCACCTGTGTTGGTCAGATGTTCGTGAAGAAGAGGCTAAATGAAGATGCATTTGATGGAACAAATTAATTCAGTAGATAGCTCCACCTGTGAGGCTGTGACACAAAAATGTGTACCTGTGGGCACTGCTCTCTGGGGTGCGTTTGATTCGGTGGCCCGGGCGAGCTATCGGCAGGGCAGTGCGGTGCAGTGAATGGTTTCTTTGCATAGATCAATGATGAAAACATCATCTTCGTGCGGTGAAAAGCTACAATTGTGAAATTCTGAAGAATCCCGAGTAAACTGGTTTGGGCTCATATAACAGGTTTGAAAATAAAATATAGCCCAATGCAAACTCCGCCCTTTCGGACTGCCACGCTACATATGACACGCAGGACGTCCTGTCTGTGATGCAGCTTCGTGCATCCTGCATCCGAGATCTAGAGTCAGCATCTGATCGCCACTCCTCCAAATAGGAAGGGCGCATCCCGGATAGCTAGCTGGCTAGCTATACTCAGCTTAACGATGGCAGTAAACCTCAGCAAAAATGGCCCTGCACTGACAGCTGCATATAAAGAAGTGGTAGATGAAAAATCCAGTACCAACTGGTAAGGAGCATCATTTTGCAAACTCTGCTAGCCCGATTAGTTAGCTAGATAACGTTAGCTTTACATAGTTGGCTAGCAGCGAGCCAGTCGTAATGTGACCCCACCTGCCAACACTGAACCTACTGCTGGCTAGTTAACGTTAGCTTGCGATGACTCAATTAGCGATAGCTAGCTAACTGTTAACTGGAAGTTTGAGGTTAACATTAGCTGCCCTTCTTTGTCAGACCTCTACTAACGCTGGGTGTCGTATTTAGCTAGCTGGTTATAGTAACGTTAGTGTTGGTTGGTTGGTTGGTTGGTTAATTTAGTTAGCGTTAATCACTTTTTTACGCGGAAACAGAAGCTAACTAACGTTTCTTATAAACAACACAGCAAGGCCTTTCACGTCCAACGTTAAATATTTGCCTCTTCACCTTACTTAACCTTAGCTTACTTCCTGGTAAGAGATGACAGTATGCAATGTGAAAGCATTGTCTAACTTGGGACTTCCTCTGCGTTTACTTGAGGTTGAGATGAAACCTGTTGATGGCAGTGTTTAATATGGTGACCTGAGGTAATTACTCTCATGCATTGTCTTGGGGATGGAATTGATATCCTGGCTCCACATGCACTCATAAAATGACTCAGCTGCGATTGTTCCTTATTTACCCTCGTTCAGTTTTATGCATTGGGCAGCAGCAGCTGTCTATAACCGCCCCATGGCTCTAACTGAAGTCTTGTGCTTAGATGATGCTAACAGGCCTCTTGGCAACTTGCATTGTTCAGTGTCAGCAAGTACCAGGCAGTCACCCAGTAACCCAGTGAGAGGATGGCCCATGGCTAAATAATACTGTCCAGGCCTTCATACGGACATTGACCCTGTCAGTGAGCTCTTATGCAACTAAGCCCACTTGTTATTAAACTCCCGATCTACAGAAAATAAGAAAGACCCAACAAAGAGTTCAAATAATTGTGTTACAGTTTTTGATTTGATGTTTTGTTCTGTGGGGAAGGATACATTTGAAATGAGGCAGAGTACTCTGTATAGTATACTCTATAGTAGTATATACTGCTCATATTGTGACATTTTGAGCCAAGATACAAGTGTGCTGATATACTCTTTTACTTTTACTAATTTACTTTTGCACACATTGTTTTGTTTGGATTGAAAAGGGCAGCCCAAGTGTAATGCATACATACGATGCCTAGAATGTAGAGTACAATGCATTACATGGCTTGCTGAGTCAATAATCTGAATTACTCAGCATCAGAGGTATAATGTGTCTGACTTTAGCACAGCATAACATCATGCGCAACAACAGAGGAATTCGTTTTTTTCTCCAGCAAGCCACACTTCCTGTTTTCTCAACGAAGGCCTAGTGCTACTTATTGTCCTTTCAAAAATAGATATAATTTGTTTTTAATTTGATGTTGTCAGTCATTTTGTAAGAGTAATTGCGAAATTGTGGTTATCTCCTTTTGGAACAAAAAAACATGTTTTTCCTGTGTGACTGGTTAGCTTTACATGGCATTTGAAATCTTAATCTGGTGTTATTCTCCACAGGTGCTTGTTCACATATGAGGGAAACAGTAATGATATTCGCTTGGCAGAGAAAAGCGGTGAGTAGCAGTTGTTATCAATCATTTTGCTTGAACTGATCTCATTGTACAGTGATATTATTTAATGCGTGCAGCAGCTACACTGTCAGCGCACACCAGCAGCGATGCCGAACGGGTTGTTTGCCTCCGCTTTCTCAACCCATTATTTGAAAGAAAAAATGGCTGCCCACAGTTATGTAACCAACCATTTGACTTTGCCACAATGTTTGTGTTTCAGATGGCGGACTGGAGGAGTTGGTTGAGGAGCTCAACAGCGGAAAAGTGATGTACGCTTTCTGTCGGGTCCAGGATCCAAATTCTGGCCTGCCCAAACATGTCCTCATAAACTGGGTTAGTGCTACAATGCACACAACCACATTTTGCTTGTCCCTCTTTGTCGGTGCCATTCTTGAATTTGTAGCTCATGGATGATGAATGATTTGTTCTTTTTCAGACCGGAGAAGGAGTAAAAGATGCCAGGAAAGGGCTATGTGCCAATCATGTCAGCTCCATTGCAAACTTTCTTAAGGTGATGGCGTACTGATTTTAGAGTCTTGTTCAAGTATGCATTTGAATTGCTGCCCTACCACCCAGTCTGTTTATGTTTACGCCGGGAGAGGCTATTAGCACGTAGCTAATGGCTCTCAGCAGGATCTGACATAAAGAACAATAAAGAAAGGACTAGCACTGAGCATGCTGCAGGCATTGTTGGAATAATACAACAGCTCTGTTGGAGGAGTGTCAATGTCATTCTTATGCCAGCAACCACTGCGTGTCAACAAACTAGTGGGTGGTGCATGCATTCACCAAGATAACGGGAGATATTTCTTTGTATGGTTGCCCGTGCTTTTAGAGGAACCAATATTTCCTAACCGAATAAGGCTTCTGCTATTCCAGGGGGCCCATGTGACAATAAACGCCAGAGCGGAGGAGGATGTGGAACCTGAGGTGATCATGCAGAAGGTGGCCAAGGCCTCCGGAGCCAACTACAACTTCCACAAAGAATCCAAGCGCTTCCAAGACAGCGGTCCTCAGGGTCCTGTGGTACGCGTCACATGCACACTCGCTCCTTCCTGTCTCGTGTTCTGCTTATCTTTCATGCCAGATCCCCATCTAGGCTCATTAATCTCAATCAAAGGCTGGATGTGATAAAGCACATGGCCTACTCGGGCCTGGTCTCTTTTTCTTCTTCTTCTAAAGAGGATATTCTAGTTTCAGTGTCGTGGGCACTTCGATTTACAAAGCAAAGCAATTGGTCATCCTGTTTCTGTAATTGACACAAATAATGTGTCACATTTTTACAATAGAGATTGGTCATCTTGAGTAGTAGTAGTAGTAGTAATAATAATAATGCTTTGTTGGGCCTTGTTAGCCTTCATAGCGGAAATAATATTTGAACATGTTAAAATAAATTTCAATTTCAATGCTCCTTTTCTTAAAGGAGCTACATGTGATTTCGGGTCGGTTCGATGCACCAGCCCAAAGCATCAGTATTTGACGAGCTGGGGAAATGAGAACCGTGTTGACTCAATCTTTCTCCAAAATCACATGTAGTACCTTTTTAAAAGGACTTAAAAATGTCCACCTTCAGAGCTGCATTCACACATTTGTTCCCCAAATGCCAGCAGCCTCCGAACAATCGCGATGACAGAAAAACATGCCGGCATCGATCAAAAGAATTGATAACCTCGGAGGCATACGATTCCCGGGGTGATTGGACCATTTGGAATGGGTTCTCGATTCCCATCCATAGCTGGGAATGCATTGTAATTGGCCTTACTCAGTATGTTGTTGAAGTGTGTTTTTGTTGTTGACATGAGTCAGCTAGAATCCAGACGCTTAGTAAGAGTCATGAGGACTGCTGCTGTAAGAGAAGCCAAGTCAGGCTGTTAGTCAGCAGATTAAACCACCTGTTTTTATCCGTGCTCGAAAACATTTTATCGCACATTCTCTGAAGTCTTTATATGTTACCTATTAGCTAAATGTATTGTGTTTTATGTTTGATAGTACAATCATTCTCTGCTTTTCTCTCTCATAGGGCTCGGTATACCAGAAGACCAATGCTATGTCGGAAATCAAAAGGACCAATAAAGACAACTTCTGGGCGCAGGCAGAGGTAGGCAGAACCCCCCCAGAAATGTGTGATTTTGTGATTGCAAGATTTCTTTTTTGCAAAATCAATCACTGACAACATTGTAAGAACTCCCTCAAATATTGCAAGAGCATGCGGTTTTGAAACGCATGTTTAGGTTACCTTAGAAAACCCTTTGAATCAATTACAGGACATGCATTTTCTATGCATTACCAACAAGTGTACAACAGTAGTAAACATTCAGTCTTGAATCATAGAACTCCAGTTTTGGCTAAGCCCCACACCTGTTTCACATAAACCCAGAAACTACCTTGCAACGTTTATTTATTTCTTTATAAAATCGGTTGTGAAATCAAGTTTTTGGTCACAGTAAGCATAGTAAAATATATTATTATAGGAGACTTTCTATAGGCTAAAAGCCAAACTAATTCTGGGCTTACCACACGGCTTTCAGAAAGACGAGGAGAAACGGCGCCAGGAGGATCGTCGCAAGGCAGAGGATGATCGCCAAGAGCTGGACAGGGAGAGGAAAGACCAAGACGCCAAAGAGACTGTGCATAGGGACAAGCGGGACAAGGAGAAGGCCTCCGAAATCAACCAACAAAAGTAGGCACCAGCTGAATGGAGAGACTGGTTTTTGCAGTAGTTCCCATTCCAAAGTTCATGTTACATCTGCCCGGTCATTTAAATGACGGCCACTTGTTCAACAGGAAGTACCAGCAGCAACAGGAAGCTGAGAACAGAGACCGAGAGAAACAACAATGGGTGAGTTTTCTTGTGGCTTCCAGGACGGTCTCACTGTCTGAGAAGATTAGGCTCTGATTAAACTAGCTTCAGCTGTAAAACTACCTGATGGAAGCTGCTGCATGTAGAGACGCATATGAACAGAAATGCGTGTAAATTATATATGGTTTGGTGTGAAAATTACCGTAATTATATTGTGTATTACCTACTTTGCTTTTTGTGTGTGTGATCATGCTGGTAGTTAAAGGAGTTTCAGTAGCGCATAGGTGTGGTAAAAACCTAGTCTAGAAGGTAGCTGATGTCAGTAGTGCCGACATTAACATGAGCATCATCAGGAGGTGCAGGAGAAGGAGTTCCAAGCAGCCCAGAAGAAAGGGATGAGGCGAGGGGAATCTGTGGAAAAGGCCAACGTGAGTTCCCCTTCTGGAAAGTGGTCTCTTCTGGACTAACTGCCTTCTTTCTTCTCCCCCACCTGTCTTGAGACGAGTGCTTCTAACTTAGTGCATCAAAAGTCTTTATATCCGTCACCTGACGTTTACTCCTCTCTGTGGTCATTGACATCATTCAGACAAGAATACACTGTTAAAACGCCCCGCACTGCATTTAGGATCTGCACTAGTCCCGCTTGTCACTGCATTTAAGATGGACACTAGTCATGCTTGTCACTGCATTTAGGATCGACACTAGTCATGCTTGTCATTGCCTTTAAGATGGACACTTAACCATGGCTGCCCAGTGCTCATTGTACGTCTCGCTCCCATGTTTCTTGTTTTGTTTTAGGAGGCGGCCTCTCTCATCTCTCAGCGTGCCCTGAACCCCCGAGAGATGTTCAAGCAGAGAGAGAGGGGCATGACTCCTAGCGACTCAGAGGTCCCTGCTGCTGCTGCCCCTGCTAGCCCCCAGCCAGGTAGCGCCCCCGCTCGCTCAACTGTGTCCTCTTCCTCCATGTGTTGTAAATGTCCAGCTTCTCCCGCATCACTCGCAGCGCTGTCCTAGCCTCGCTCTCAGGTGCCGGTCGGGTGCGACCTGTCGCTAGAGGAGGTTCTCGTCTCCCGGCGCCGTTTCTTTCTGAAACTTTACATCAGACTTCTCTAGCCGTCTCATAGCCATACTTAACTCTTTGTTTCCCAGCCTCATCTGTTGGTGTCACTTCTGCTCAAACCGCTCTGCTCTCTCTTTGTTGTCTCTCTCTCTCTTTGTTGTCTCCGTCTTGTCCATCGCATGCTTTGGTTGTTCCATGTGTGTCTCTTCTCAGGGCGCCTGCAAAGCCCTTTTTTCTCTAAGCAAGCGTATGAGTCTGAGCCGGCCAGCTCACCCCAACGCCAAGCCTCTCCTGTGCCAGCAGGCTCCGCCTCTCCTGTTCGTGCCACAGGTCTGAGCGTACACACACACACACACACACACACACACACACACACACACACACACACATACACATATATATATATATATATATATATATATATATATATACACACACACATATATACACACTTGAATACATACACAGTTACACACTAAAATGACACAATATGATGAAAAACCTCAATCACTTTTTCCCCAAAGCCCAATATGACCTCCTCAAATGTCTTCTTTTGTCCTGACCAACAGTCTGCAACCCAAAGATCATCAGTTTACTGTCAGAAGACTAAAGAAACCAGAAGAAAAAATATTCACATTTAACTCATTGAGTGCCATGGACGAACATGTTCGTCAATTGGTTTAGTAACGTAGAGTGCCAAGGACGAACATGTTCGTCAATTGCGTTTTTTGACGGTGGGACGTTGATCAAAGCCTTCTGTATCTCCTGTACAAATATTGTAGCTATTGGGTGTGTATAACCTATTTTACAGACCCATAGGTGGCGACAGTGCTCTCCAGATTACAGAAAGGTCCGGAAAACTGTAGCAAAAAGCCGTGATCAAAGAGAAGCCGATGCATGCTGCAGCCAGAGCCATATAGATTGCTCTGTCTGCAGCTGACGTCGGGCTGCGAACATCAGTCAATCCGCGCACACAACTGAGCTCCTCTGCCTCTGTCTGTCTGCATATAGTTTCTCCACACGATTACCCGCCAGAAAGGCAGCACCCGACGCCGAAGGGCCAAACCTATCCCTGCAGTCCCGTTTGGCATTTCCTTGTCACGCTGGGAGACGGCCGGGAGCCGCCCGGCGCAAAAACGGAGGCTCCGAAAATAGACTGGGTGCGTGTGGGGAGGAGTTTGCAGCTGAGGCGGGGAGAGGGGGGTGGGGCGGGTGGGGCACGCAGGCTCCACAGAACTACACCACGTCACTACATCAGAAAATATTAGCTAGCGTCAGTGAATGTGCTTGAAATGCTGCATTTCACAAAAGGCTGAATATCTCAGCTTATAATTTGAAAACTGTCTTTTTGCTCAAAACAGCCTATCTTCTCCGGCTCATAACTAAAGAATGGAAAATGGGATCAATAAACTTTTTTTTGCAGATGATAGAAGAGAGTCTCCTCGTTCTTTGTCCGTGTTCGGTGTTTACATAGTAATATCACACAATATTCTGTGGGCCTCGAGAAATCACTGAAAACGCTCTGAAACTCTGGCACTGGGAGCTTCCGTTCTCCAAAAGTGGCTGGCACTCAATGAGTTAAGAAGCTGGGAGGAGAGAATTTTATTTATTCTTCTAAAATTAGTCTAAATGATTAATCGATTATAAAAAATAGTTGTAGATTAATTTTCTGTCGATCGACTAATCATTGAATCAACCATTTGTTGCAGCTCTAACACATACACACAAAGAATACATACACGCATTTGGGTGGTAGTTGCATACATAGCACAACAACAAAAAACGTTGACACCACGCTTCATTTCTCTTTGTCGTTCCTTTGCAATCATCTTCACTGCAGTTAATTTAGCCATGCATCATCTCATCCATGCACTCAGTGTTCTGTGTATTCTCGAATGTGCGAGGAACGTCATAATGTTTGAGACGGTGCTTTTCAAACGTGTGAACTTGTGATGGTGTTCCCATGTGTGCGTGTCTGTGCTTGTGTTGTGGCTGAGAAGAGCCTGATGTGGATGATGATGATGATGATGATGCACCGTCCACGTGTGAGTATGAGGAGCAGGAGGCCGCCCCGCTGGAGGAGTGTAAAGGTGGGGCCCATTCCACACACACACACACACACACACACACACACACACACACACCTCACTCTGTACATACATCAGCTCTCCAACTCACCGGATTACAGCTCTTAGCCTACCATCCGCTTCTTATGAAAATCCAGTTTTATTTCTCCTGACCATGTCTGGCTGCACACATTCCCTCCAGACGAAATCGGCGGTCAGGATCAGCTGCTGCTGCTGCCACCTGCTGGTAGAGATGGGCAGTGTACGCTTGGATAATCAGATGGTTTTCTCCGTTTTTCAGAGGAGGCACCAGCTACAAACTCTTATGTCCAGGAGCCGGCCGATAACGATCGCTATGAAGAGCCAGCTCAGGTGATGGTTTACTTCAGTTCCACACTAGGCTCGACTAGACTAGACATTTACCCTTTAGCAGGAAATGCAAAGACTGGGTTCTTCCATCAGAGAAATAATTCTGAAACATAATTTTCCTTCCCTCAGCCGCTGGTGGAAGAGAATAACACCAGTGAAGTGACTCCGAGTCCCGAGGAGACGTCAGACAGAGGCAACTGTGCTCGAGCCCTATATGACTACCAGGCTGGTAGGTGTTTGATCACTGCTCCCATGAAAACCTATAGTAAACATTCAGGAATGGGTCCAAGCCGGTCCAAGCATGCCATACTGCCTGTTAAGTCACCTTGGCGATACATGCCAGCGAAATTCTTAGAGTAACGACCCTAAAGCCAAACCTGTGTAAGAGATTCTACTGAAATAATGCTATTGTCTGATCTTCAATGCCAGAAGATTTCACTTTCTACAGAGTACAGTAGGTGGTGCATCTTCTGGCGCCAAAGATCAGCCAAATGCAGATGGCAATTTCAGTAGCATGCTTTTACCATGAGATGTCAGGCTTTGTCAGATTTGTGTTTGGGTTTTATTGACTCTTTTAAAATTGTAATGTGTATTGTAAAGTACGTTATAACAGATATCTGCATGATTGTGGTGGTGTTGCTGAGGTACTACTCTTAAAAAAATATATATATATATTTCCCTTACAGCTGATGACACAGAGATCTCATTCGACCCCGATGATATCATCACCGGGATCGAAATGATAGATGAGGGCTGGTGGCGAGGCTACGACCCGAACGGCCATTTTGGAATGTTCCCAGCCAATTATGTGGAGCTTATGTAAGCTCCAGCCCAGCGCGCTCACCAGATCAGCCCCACAGGCCCCCTGCAGGAGAACGCAGCAAGCCAGACCTGCCAGACCTTACATCCAAGTGAGCTGATCGGGTTGAACTGGAGAAGACGATCCTCCACATCACGGACCAAAGGATGGTAATCACAGGCCCAGAAGAATTTGAAACCTCCCCTTTTCCAGAAAGCGATTCCATTATGTTGTTGGTGTTGTAACAATTGATGGCATAGTTTTAGGGATTTGTGAAAGACCCATAGGCTGGCCAACTCCCCCCAAATGAATCTCTGTACCTATAAATGTGATGCAGTAAAATATCAGCCTTTGTTAATGTTTCAGTCTTAAATTCCATTGTGAGCATTGAGCACTTGTGTTTCACATTCCTTTAAAGAGTGAATTCAGTTGTATTTCAGGTATACTTCTATTGTTACTTGTAGCAATTGCTCCTGTCAATTTCAAGAAGGATAAAAAAAATCAAACATGGTGGTACCAGCTACAGTATAATCTTTTGCCTTGTTTTGCCTTTCTTTCTAGGAAGACTGCATTTTTCCTTTTTTTATTATTGTGTTTTTTTTTTAATTGAACTTAAATCCTGTGTGAATTTCAAACCACGGTTTAGTATTGGTTGCAGTTGAAATTAATATTTAAAAGCAACAGATTGTTGTATTTGCTGTGGTAGACTTCAATGACGAACGCATGATATGGTTACCAGTCAGCCTCTCATTGTGAGTATAGAACGGTTGTTTCCATTTCTTGACCCCACACCCCTTCCTCCCATCCATATCAGATCATTTCAACATATTTGCACTTTTCAGGGACTAGCTGCAAAGAGGAAAACATAAGTCAGCACCATTTGTCTAATTTTTATTTCATGGATTCTCATTTCTTGGAGCTCACTGGTATCTATAGATGTTGAGTTTGAGTGCATCCATAGAGCCATAGTAAGAAACTATAGTGCCATAAAGAGGGTAACTGAATGGGGTGATATCCTCTGAAAAGCAATTGAACATTTGGACAGTTTGACAAACGACTTATGCAAGATCACGGTTTTTAACTTGGAGCAAAATGTGCTTTTCTGAAGCTTTGTGGTCAGTTGATGAAAGGAAGATTATCAGTGAAAAAGGGCATGTATCCATTTACGTTATTTTTTTCCCCAGAGTATATTATGCGCAGACATTCTTCATAATAAAATGAATAAATTACTTGTGTTGTCACATCTTTGCCAAACATGCACGTATAACATGGGCTGCACACCAAAAGAGAAGAATTTGAATTCAGAAAGCCTGAGAACAAAACCCTTCAGGGATTTTCAGAGCGCTAACTGTAACTCAGACATAACACAAACTTCAATATGTGCTCTTCAATGAGTTTCCTGGAATGACTGGGGATTTCACCTCTGTTTCAGGTTTCATTTTCACATGAATTTGATTTTACTTCTCCCACATCCTCCATGATTAGATCTCCGTTCAGTTGAGTGAGGCACAGAGCAAGCGGCTAATGAAAGTAGGCTATTTTATTGTTCAAATATTCTTAAGTCAAAGGATTCACAGAAAATGAACTTTCTGTTTAGCCTCATTTGTATCCATAATAGGGGAAAAAAAGTCTTGTTCACTTTGCTTCAAATGGTAAATTGATGATGGAAAACTGGCCCCATGACCTCGACTGTGCAGTAAAATGATTTAGGCCTATACATTTTTCTCAACTTTTCTCTTATGTATGCCTACTTACATCTGAGTATAGGTGGATATAGAGTTTATCTTTTAAGGTGGGTGGGTGTCAGGATCCTTCCTCGTAACTTAGTCGATTTCCTCACGTGTCAGACGGGGATCTTGAATCTTTTCTTGTACCAAATTTTCATTTTCACTGTTTTAAAGACAGTACATGTATCATCTAAACCCGAATAATCTTATGCTGAATATTATTTCAGGTGATGTAGGTTGTTTAGGCTAATTTTAACACCTAAATGTTGACCCCCCCCCTCGCATATAGTGTATAGGCTACTTACATTCTGCTAGTAACCATACAACATAATAGTTATTTTCTGGGAATCTTATCTATTCAAATTGACCAACATTGGGAAGCAAACATTTAATACAAGCTTATTTCACATATTAAAGCAAGGGTGTTGGGGGGGGGGGGGGGGGGGGTTGTCTGACTGTGATCTGTTGTCTTCAGATATATACAGTATACATTTTTAGTATATTTGAGTGGAGACTAAAACCTAAAAGGCTTGATTTAAGCAATTACAAATTAAACGTATATGAGTCAGTTGTTATTCCCAAACCTACAGGGTGGATCATTAAAACCATTTGGTGTGGAAGATCTCCGTCTCAGCAGTTTCTCATCATGACTGATCAGAGTATGCTCTCATGTGCCACTGAGAGGTTGATCAATTGTTCCCAACAGGAGTGACTCAGCCATGAAGACATTTCTGATTGGAATCTCAGCAGTTTTCTTTCTAACACTTTCTCATTTACATTCTGCTGTCCTCATCTCAACCTCATATGTCTATGTCAGTGAAAGTCTGAAATGAATAGCTGGGGATTTTCTCAAATTTATAACTAACTGATGTTTTTGCAAGAGAGAGAGAGAGATAGCTCAGAAGAACTCAGAGTGAAATTTAGCTAGTTTCCTATGAATAAAGCCTATCACAAAAATTGTGTCTGCATTATGTCCATCAAAGCATTGAAACAGATATGTAAATAGCCCTATCTATCTATTTATTTATTTAAGGATGAAACAGTTGTAAATTAGGCTTCATTTCTATCTGAGTCAATTCACTCATATGGGAGCTGTGTCGAATATATTAACGGACGAATAATGTAATTACAGTAATTTTGAAAAAGGCCTTTTGCTTTATCATGTACAGCGACATAATCACAATTTGCATTCTTATATTATAGCAAAAAAATTGTTTTGGATTAATTTTGTAAACAAGACAAAAAAATTAGCTTCTTGGAAGATGGGAGCAGAGATTTAATAGCGAAGTATAAAGTACATGTGTACTGAAACCAGTTTAGAAACCATGTACATCTTCAAAGGAAATAGACAGGGGCACAACGATGGCACAAGGATTAATTATGTCAAATGAAGAAAAAAAATCCCTCCGAGATTAGGGCAGTCAACAGATAGTTGGTTATTTTGACATTTAAATGTTAATCATGTTGAAATGTCATACGCTATTTGCAACAGATGGAGGAATGGGCATCCCCCTTTCAAAAAGTTCAATAACATGTGGAGGAAATGTGGATCAAGTGTTGAGTGCAGCATAATCACTCTTCCGTGTATTCATGATCTAATACATACATTAAGAGCAGTGTAATGGTAGTGAAGTGGAGGATAGCCAAACAAAATTGGAAGCTAACAATTCTTAAATTACATTTTGAAAGATATCATGAGAAAATAAAGACATTAGAGCATCTTTCTCTGATCTTTTTGTTTCCTCTCTTCTTTTTTAAATCAAAACAGGTGAGCACATACATAACAGGGTCATAACTGTTAATAGGAAAATGGCTTAAAGGATAAGTTCACCCAAAAATGAAAATTCACTCATCATGATCTCTAAACTCACCCCCATGCCAGTGGAAGGTCAGGTGAAGTTGTTTAGCTCACAAAACAGTCCTGGAGCTTCCCAGGGATCCAGATTGCAGTATTCTCCTAAACCAACTTTTTTGGCTTCAGTACCCGCCTTTCCCTGATTTCTGAATCCAAGTACCCTTTACCTGACTACATTTGCTAAGAAACCTGCAAGATAAAACTATAGTATATGATGCAATGGATGAATGATAATGCACCTTTTGAAGAATATAACATTATTACAAGATAAGAAATGGAGTGAAAGAGTTGCAATTAGTGGCTCCTGAGCAGATTTATTTTAACATTTCATTTTATTTTCATCATTTAGTCTTACATTTTTCCATTTCCCCCTTTCTCTCAAGTACCCCTTGTAGTACCTCCAGGTACCCCTAGGGGTATGCGTACCCCAGTTTGGCAACCACTGTCCTAAACAATTGAAGTGGATGGTGACCAACTTTCAAACCTAAAAAAACCCTCCATATTGCTCCTCAGTCAAGTCAAGTCTTCAAAAGCCCCAACATGCCAAGTAGATTTGAAAATATGTAATTTACCCCCTATTTTTAGCTGAAATCCTCACTGTATCCAGGCAGCTCCCAGCTGTGTTCACGTCCACTCCACTGCTCTGTGCAGTTCGGTGTATAGGGAACTTTTTTCACCAGAGACGTCTTCTCATGTCAACTTGGCATGTTGGGGCTTTCGAAGACTTGGGTTACACCTAAGGAGCAGTATGGAGCCATTTTATATTTGTTTTTGGTTGCCTTCATTTTTATTTCTTTATGTATTTCTTTATTTATTTACATTGGTCACCATTCACTTCAGTTGTTTAGGAGAATACTGCAATGTTGTTTCCCTGGGAAGCTAAAAAAAAATGTCACCTGACCTTACTGGCATGGGGGTGAGAAGAAAATTAGTTAATTTTCATTTTTGAACCATGAACTCATCCTTTATGTCTAGCCTAACTGTTTTTAACCTATTTCTCTCTCAGAAACTATATCTCTGACTCTGACTAACTGCACCATTGCAAGTTTGATATGGTTCCTTCAAAACTCCTAAAAGTCTTTTACACAGTTGGTCCTATTTTATTCATAGGCAATAACTTGTTTTCAATCATGAGAGACTTGTAATACAATTTAACAATCTTTTATTGAATCAGAATAGACAGTTTGAGTATGGCGTATGACTCCATGATGTGACGCTCCTCTTGCTATGAGAGAGGGGGGCGTCAGTGCTGTATGAGATAGAAAATCCCCCCTAAGGGGATTTGTTTCCAACAGGAGTCATGACATTGGTGGTGATCTGGGGAGGTGGTGGGATGAAGCTTTTTGCTCTGGAGATGCTGGATGAATGCGGGATGCTGACACAAGGTGAGTGATGACTGCACAAGTGTGATTTAAGCTGTGGTGATGGGGGCTTTATATAGTACCAGGAGAAGGGCATTTATGATGTCATAACTGACGTCATTTGGGCAACTGACGTCACACTGCAAAGGTGACGTCATAGAGAAGGTGACGTCGGAGATGGTGACGTCATTTAGTGACGTCATTTGGGCTGAGGGGTATGACAGCATGGGGTGCTCTATCTATGCCTTTTTGGTCTTCCATGATTGAAATTCAGTCTAAGACTACACTTAGTAATTAAACAAGAAACGGCCGACCCTTAAAAAGAGCAAGGACTGAAGTACAAGCAACTACAAGCCTATCCCTAGCTTTGAGCAGGGATCTGGCTTATAACATTTATAATCCAGTGCACACCACTGGTTTAGAGTTCAACTAGCTTTGAGTAGTTGAAACATGCTTGAGAGATTCCAGACTGGTTTTAGAGCAAACCATAGTACAGTATAGGCAAAGCTCTCTTTACAGTCACTTATGAGCTTCTTTTAGCAGAAGATTTCAATCCTTTTAGATTTTACTGCAGCCTTTGACACTGATGTCATTTTAATTTACCATTCAGCTCACCTCTCATATAGAATATAATGCTGTCACAACAAACTTCTCTTCTTCAACACACATTGCATGTGGAGTTCCTTAAGGGTCCGATTTATGCCCCAACCTGTTTTCCATTTACATGTTGCTATTTTTCTGTGTGATCCATAAAGACAATATTTCTCTCCATGCTACATCAACGGCAATGACAGAGTCATAAAACCCAGTGATCGTAATCACAATGAAGTGCTAGATATCACAACTTTTTTCTTTTCTTTTCAGAAATCAGAAATGGTATCATTTGGTAACCACAACACCTAATCTGATTCATAGTGAAATACTGTAGGCAGTCTGTTAGTCAGGCAGCTGCAATACATTTCTAATGCTGAATTAACCATTGGTGAACAGGTACCGAGAGCGGTGCATGTCTGGATTCATTCATTTGAGAACAATTTCCAAAACTATGCTGTTTTTATCATTTATACATCTGGAGACAGTAATTCATGCTTTTATCTAAACACATTAAAACTAATTTAATTTCATTCTGGCTTTCATTTCATTTTCATTCTTTCTTTCATTAATCAAATTTTCTTTCACTTCTTCAGTTTATATGCAATAAATACATTTTGATCAGTTATGTCTTGCAGACAGTTTTCTCATGATGCACATATAGACGGTTTTAACTTGACAACAAAAACATTCTAAATTGAACCCCCGCTCACTTCCTGTTGCAGTGTTTGCTATGGACATAAAAGAAAAAAAAACATTCAAGTGCAGGACTGACCATTCCGTGAAAACCGTCTATACAGCTGAGCGGCGAAAACAAAAGTAACGATGTCGAGTGAATATTTCTGCAGTTTGCCGAATGCTGAGAAAAAGGAAGTGCTGTGGGGTTGCGCTCTGGTGAAAACCGTCTATAGTAATCTTTGGTAGTATTTCCCTACAGTATAATGTTAAAGTGTAATGTTAATGCAAAGTTAGCAAGGCTGCAACATGTTCATCAGGTTTTTGTTTGGAATGTGGCGAGTCATAAAAATATAGTGGTTATATATAATAGGGTCTGAACTGTGAATTATATGTAACAGTAGATTACATCATTGATCTCAGATCAGATCAGATCACAGTGCAATTTTTGAAAAAATAAATTTAAAAATAAACTGTGATGATCATTACAGGTACTTTTGAAACCATGTGTTGCTCAGAACAATAACTAAATTACATGTTGTAGCTATATAAGATTATAGACACACCCATAAAATAATAAACATATTTTTTATCTTTCCCATCAGTCTGGAAATTGGAATAAACTGCATGTTTATCTTCATACATATTCTAAAGATTCTGGGGACAAAGTAACCCAAGAATGGGTTGGAGTAGCTTGAGCCATATAAAAACTAACTAATGTAAAAGAAAGACATAAAGAGACATCAAGAAAAGATATTATTGCGTGACCTCAGTTACAAAAAACTCAATTTCCCAGAAACACTTGCTGTGGTGCGATTTGTCAACCAATGAAACTGTCCTGTGGAAACGACTTCCTATTTTGTGGTGTAAAGTTGAACAGAGTGCCGCATGAATTACTGTAACAATACACACTGAAGCGAGTGACAAGAAGACATCCTCCTGAAATGGGTGAGAATTACTCTTATTTTGATTGTAATCAGATGTTGTTCAAACTTTACTGTTAGGTATACAAACGTATGATATTGAGCTTGACTCAGTATTAAATGACAATAAACATTTTAGAGCACTTTGGTTATGGCAATGACAATCTCAAGTAAGTGTAAACTAATCTACTATGTTGTTAGATCAAAATCTTATTAAAGCATCCAAGCCAATGCTGTTTTCTAAACACAGCAGCACACCCATAAAAAGTAACAAGATATTTTTAAAGCAATAGGAAAATCCTACATCAGTTCTTCAACATGTGAAATGGAGAAGTTAGAGGCTATTGAAAGCAGAATTAAAGGTGCAAGCCACAACACAGGAAACAAGTGATCTCAAAGGAGAAGCATATTGGTTTTGCACACACAATAATATCAGTGTGGGTGGTGGGCTGTCTGGGAGCTTCTGGGCTGACAGTTCTACACAGTGACAAATTCACCTCATTCTCAGGTCGCATGGCTTTTGATTTCTAACGTTCAATTTGCACTAGAAATATCCCAATGTGTTCCCAGATATTATATGTGTATTATATGTGTAATTATATTATTTTTTATTTTTTATCATGCATGCCTCAGTATCTGGGATTATATACGAATACCTCATTTTGTCATCTCACTATTATATATTTTATGTATTACAACATCATATTGTGCCATCAGACCCGTTATGTATAAGCAGGAAGTGGTATTGCAACCTGCGGTTTTATACCAAATTTAGTTACTGGTTACTGACAAACTATTCCTTACCCAATATTGATGTTGAACGGAAGTGAGGGGAGGCTGACAAGCGAGACTATTTTGTGCTTAATGTTTTAGATAAAGGATTATACCATAATCCATTTAGATTGAAGTACAGCATTACAGTTTATGAAGTTCCCTATATTGAAGGGCCACTTGGTTCTGCTTAATGGGCCTGTGGTTTTTCAAACAGCTGAGTTTAGATGTCCAACACAGTGGTTTCTCAAACAGTAATGATTCCATAATTCAGCACTTAAAGAACCACTGGTGAAGAACAATCTATTTTCTGTGTGTGTGTGTGTTGTATGTGGTTGTGTGTGTGTGTGTGTGTGTGTGTGTGTGTGTGTGTGTGTGTGTGTGTGTGTGTGCGTGTGCGTGTGCGTGTGTGTGTGTGTGTGTGTGTGTGTGTGTGTGTGTGTGTGTGTGTGTGCGTCATGTCAGTGTTGGAAGCTGAAAAGGAGCAGAGTGAGATGTCACAGCCAGCGGCAGCCAATGAGGAGGAGAGGGGGAAGGCCAACCAGGTACAGAACCTCTGTCAGTGCTAATGTAATGTCAGGATTTTAAGCAGTTACAGTTAATCGGTGACTACAGACATGACTGTACACAGACTGAATTACACATTGTGTTTTCATTTCCCTTTTTAGCGAAATTGAGATGGTCAATTTGCCAATGAAACACACACGCACAATCAACACACGCACAATCAACACACACGCGCGCACACACACACACACACACACACACACACGCACGCACACACACACACACACACACACACACACACACACACACACACACACACACACACACACACACACATACACATACACACATACACACATACACACACACACACACACACACACACACACCACAATATTTCAAGGCGTTGTCCACACATACAGAAACTGCAGGAGGTCCTTGCAGATTCTGGTAATTGAAAATGAGAGATAGGCTACAATATGAGAAATACAAATTAGCTCATCAAATTTCCAAGGCTGATGCTCGCTGAAAGCCTGGTGGTGGTTTCTGTGGTGACAACTGGCCTGCCGATAGCATCTACCCGGCACGCCACTGACACTCATTGTGAGACTCGTATATCGCACACACATTGACATCAACGTCACCCACGCCGTTTTCCAAACAATTTCATGTAGTGTGGAAATGAATACCAATGTTTCACAATGGTATTCAGTCTAAAGTGTAGAGTGTCATCTGCAGTGCAGGGGCTGGCTACAATGTGTCTAGAGTGTCATCTGCGACATTTCCTGTAGGCAAGCATTGACACATAAACCTCAAAGTTTTGTGATGAGTGTGAAAGTAAACACATTTCCCAGGACCTTCGTGACGTGAACACCAACGAATATTACACAAGATACCAAGTCAAATGACGCAATTATAACATCATTATAAGTAGTGTTTCGCAATCAAGGCGCCTCAATTTGGTCTGCTAAGTGAAATATTACACACACATCTCAGATTAGTGTACTGTACAACCGTAGACCTAGAAAGTCTGGAAATTCAGATATGGAATATGAAATAGCATTTGGGGATATTCTTTTATGAATAAATGACATGCAAACATCTGTCCCTGGTAAGATAAGGTGATGCATGTAAGGGAGGTGCAGAGTGGAAACTAGGAGCTAGTGGGTGTTGGCTGGGAACAGCTGAAGTGTGACTCAGTCGGGGAGATCTTGGTTAGAGGCCTGTACCTTCACTATTACTCACTATAGAGGCCCACTTCTCGGAACCTGCAACCACAGAGAGGAACTTGATTCAATACGAAACCATGGTTAGCTGATCTGTTGTACAATGGATGCCACAGAAATAACGCAGCTTCTAAATGTAGTGACTCAAAATGAAATATCAGCAGTGTCCATTGCGATTTTATTTGACATCCAATGTCTATCAAAGTAAATTAACCCAGTGGTGACCTGGTGGTTGAACATGTTAAAGGAACACTCCACCAATTTTCAATGTTGATTTATTTTGCACATAATCTCACACATATCTGAAAAGTGTAAACCGTTTTGCAGACAATCATTTAGTTATTGAGAATTGATTTGAGTAAAGTTGTGGACCAGTGATTGAATTTGTGCATGAATGAGATCACTGGTCCACAACTTTACTCAAAGCAACTCTCAACAAATGTCAAACTAAATGATTGTCTGCAAAACGGTTTACACTTTTCGGATATGTGTGAGATTCTGTGCAAAATAAATCAGCATCGAAAATCGGTGGAGTGTCCCTTTAAGTGCAATATACTGTCACTGCTCTCGATTTGGGCATAGCATGATTTAGAGGGAAACACCAGTTTCATTTGGAGTCCCTCACCTGTATGATTTCAGCCAAGCTAGAATGTGGTTTAATGTCTACACGTTAGCTTAATATGCAGGTCAAGGCCGCGTTTCATTTCGCTCCTCAGAGGAACCTCTGACAAATATCCTGGTGACAGAAGAACTTTGTCACTCCTACATGTAGCATCCAATAATGAGAATTTCACATTTTAATTCCTATCATGAAATAGCTTCCTCTTTCATTTCAGACAAAACCATCATTCCTTGTGCTGTTTGAACCAATGCCAACATAGCAGGAAAAATATAATTTCTGTAGGAACTAATAGCAGTCAGATGTATCCCAGATATGCTGTACACGTAAAAAAACAACAACAAGGTCCATGCCAAGTCTTCAGTTTGCACTGACTTGGTCTTATCAGAAGCAGACCTTAAAAAGACCTTGCCCTAAATCGAAACACCAAAGCCATTTGATGGAAATCAGCATTGCTTAATGCAAAACAGATGAGCGATAAAGTAAATTGTCCCAGAAGTAAAAACAATGGCACTTTATTTTAACTCAGGCATGAGAGTGGAAATAGGAAGGGGGGTTTTATCTGCATCAACAGTTTTATTCAGAGAACTTCTCTTCTTAAATACTTGCTGTTGGCCACTTCTCTTCTTGAAGGCTTTCACACTGGTGATTTTATTTTCTGCGTGCCTCCACTGTTTCATTTCTCATTTCTTGCAAACCACAAATAGTGACATTGTCAATTTCTTGTACTTGAGTTTGCTTATATGACATTTTCTACAGGGACATATCCTGTTGTCCTAAATTCTACTTGAAAATTATAATTTGACAATCAATTTCAGTGATATAGAAATAACAAGAAAATTGTAACTAATTTGCTTGCATTTCAAAGTAAAAATCCAAAGTGATCTTTCAACACATTTTCAACTGATCACCAGTGATGTGTGCTACACCTCAAACTAGCAATAAATACATTTCTTCTTTAGCTCTTACTAGTTTATATATTTGCTTTTCAATGTGCCATCTCTGATGCCAGTGACTCGCAGGTCTAGACCAAAATCCCCACAAGTCTGTTGCTTTCTCTCCAGACAGGATGTATAGTGGTTATCTATTGAAAGTAGCGGTAAAGGCCTACCCGCTGATTCTCCTTGTTTCATTTCAGCATTTGTGTCCCTAGAGATGACAATGTCGCTTTGTTTCCCATCTCTCATACTGCTTTTAATGATTCTAGAATGATTTCCCGTATCAGTCCAGTGTGCCTGGATACTTTTATGCATTTGATTTTGCTTCCAAAAAACACAGTTTGCATGTTCAGTCTCAGAATGCCTTTTCTCCTCGTGGCTTCTAACTTCTCGATTTTCTCTATCTAGACTTCTCCTACGATTGAGATCCACGACTCGACCAGTGAATGCGAGGAGGGGGCGAGGCCCAACGCAGTACAGATCGAGGAGAAGTCGTTCGTTTCAAAGCTGTACTCTTTTATGAAGGAAAGAGCGACACCCATAGAAAGGATCCCACATCTGGGCTTCAAGCAGAGTGAGCTTACATTCGGCCGTTGCTATTGCATTGACACAATATTTCAAAACTTTGAGGGATGTTGATGAAATGAAATTGAATCCGAATGAGATAATTAATTATGTTCCAATGCATTTGTGTTTTCTTCGACTCAGTTAACCTTTGGAGAATCTACAAAGCTGTTGAGACACTTGGAGGTTATGATTCCGTGAGTACAATTCTATCAAGTCTGTGTTCATACAAACTATTTTTAGAGAGACGCTAACTGCAGGAGGTGTTGCATAAAACCACTGCAGAGTTGAGTGGTTTCAAAGTGGAAAATTAACTATAGGTCAGGGGGGCTGCAGCAAGACCGTCACTACCGCATTAGAATAGGCCACTGAGCTGTGATCACACCCCATGTGCTGCTGTTGGTTTCCCCTCTGGGACAGAGAACGCAACTGTTTTATTGAAATGACACTAGAGGAAGAGATCAGAGGCATTTTGCGCAACACCATGACCCTGGCGTGACTGACGAGCTATTCTCAAGAGCTTCTCACCTCCATCAGTGGAAACTAAATAGGGTTTGTGGTCTTCTAAATGCACATGTTCTTGTGATGTTCATCACCAGGTGACCGCGCGCCGTCTCTGGAAGAATGTGTACGACGAGCTGGGAGGAAGCCCAGGTAGCACCAGCGCTGCGACCTGCACCCGCAGACACTACGAGAGGTGAACACGCCTCCGCCACCGACGTGTCAATCAAATCACTACGACCGGTTCTGAATCGTAAACGTAATCTGTTTCTGTGACAGGCTGGTGCTGCCCTTTGAGAGACACCTACGAGGAGAACAAGACAAACCTCTGCCTGCATGCAAACCCCAGAAACAGTACAAGAGAAATTTGGATGGAAAGGTCAGCAAGGCTGAGGTGAAGAGGAAAAGGACTTTGTCGGATAGAGAGATGGATTCTGAGGTAACATCTCGTGGTATAAAACAAATAAATGAGAGAAGTGTGTACATCTCTGCTCCACTCGTGGTTGTTCATGTGTGAAAATGACCCCTGACTGTAAATGTCTTCTTTTCTAGCTCCACGGCCAGAGGAGGCCAGAGGCTGCCTGCCAAGATGAAGTAGAGATGCGTGCTCTTTCCACTCCATGGGCCGTGACCTCCGATAGGCTCCATCCAGACTGCGCTCAGCCAAACAGAGCGGCAGGCGACCTCTGCCCTTCTGTCTATGCCTGTTCCCACCTGCTCCAGGTCTCTGCATCGAGCGCCTGGTCCGGTCATATTCCAGCTGCTGCCGGAGAGGTCATCTCTCCTCTCGAGAAGAAGAAGCGCGCCAGCCAGGCCAGTCTCAACCTACCGCAGAGTCCCCAGGCCAGCCTCAACCTGCCGCAGAGTCCCCAGGCCAGCCTCAACCTGCCACAGAGTCCCCAGGCCAGTCTCAACCTACCGCAGAGTCCCCAGGCCAGCCTCAACCTGCCACAGAGTCCCCAGGGCGACGATAAGGAAAGGCCCTCTGTCATCCGCTGCTCCCAGTCTCCAGCAGCTCTGGCTCCTTCCAGTCCAAACTCCTCTGAAGGCTCCCCGCTGCCTTTATCCTCTGCCTCTTCCCGTAGCCCCTCCCCCTACTCGATTTCATCAGAGGACTGTCCAACAGGAGATGAAGACAAGCCTTGCACAAGCACAGAGTTACCCCAAAACCATCCCAGTAGCAACAACAGTGCTTCTGGCTGCGATGAGGACAGCAAGTCTCTGAGCTGCAGTCCGATGTCTAAAGATCCCGCAGGACAGAATAAGGACGCTTCTCGTGTCAGTCCCCAATCACTGACCACTGACTCCAGCAAAGGCAAGTCTAAAGACTCTTCCATGCAGCCCATCCACAAAGGGAGCGGCAGAAATTCCGCCCACCCATATCTGCTGTCAGCACCCTCATCTTTCATCGTAAAGTCTGACTGGGTTCCGACCTCTACCTCGAGTTTCACCAAAGTTATTCCAAAATCTGTGCAACCTCTTCGACCCGCTCTCTTCCCGCCAGGCTATAAAGTGTACCAGGGCAGCAGGCTGGTGCAGCATGAGGACTCGTTGACTTGTGCGAAGAAGCGACAAAACATGGCGCCTTGGCTTTATCAGACAGAGAAGAAGGAGAAATCCAGGACAATGCTCCCTAAGCCTCTGCATACTCAACAGTCTCTGGTCCATTCTGGCGTCCTCCTAACAGGCTATGACAGATCAGGGAGAGACTCTCGACACCAACCGCTCCTGCACCCCCCATTTCTCCCCAGCAGAGTGAGGCTACCCCACTCTCAGCCAGTGTACCGTCATTTCCCAATGCATCCAACCCACTCTGCCTTCTTTGGTTCTGCTATTTACTCATACCCGTACCCCTTTCCTCTGTGGAGTCCCCAGACTGGATATACCCTACCTGGCATGAATTCCATGTATCCTCACAAGCTGTGATACTTGTGCGTAGATTTTGAAGTCAAAAGAATTGATCTTATTCAAGTCAATGCATCACATTAGTATCTACTAACTGTAACACACCTAAAAGAGGTAAACAGAAATATATGAATCTATGTGGCTATTCCAGGATTTTGCTGCAGCCATCGCTCCCGTATCAAATCTATGACTGCAGCAAATGTATTGACTCTGAAACTATGATGGAGATGGAAGGGTGAAGTCAGCCCAATGAGGGTGCAAATGTTTCTATAGGAACACTGTGAAAACTATTGAATTGTCCAAGTGCATCAATCGTGTGCATATCTGATCAACTCCCTACAGAACTAGGGAGTTGATAAAATGCTTATATATTAATAATATGTATTTATGCTGATCACAATGACTTGCAGCATATATTCATGAAGTGGTAATGAAGTGGTAATCTGATAGTCACACATGAAATATGAATGCCTTGTAAATCACATTCAAAGCAGTTAGCCTACATGTACAGGGGGGAAAACCTAGCCTGGGTAAACCCAGCCTTCAACGTGACGTCACAGGCTATGCCTGTAGCGTAGGTTTCTTTGTGACTGATAGCACATAGAGGTCACGTGGAGGCTGGGTTTACCCAGGCTAGGGAAAACCTACAGTATTTATTTTAATGACATGTCTTTGATTATGACACACATGATTTTCGTAGTGCCTTATGTACAGGAATGTTATTAAGTGTTGGGAAATTTGGCTGATTACCAACTGAATTGCATGCAAATGATTACAGCTAGGCTACTCAAGGAACTGGTGAAATTGCCCAGTGATGTCTTAAATGCATGTTGGATTATTTGGGTCGAGTACATCCAGTTCTCTTAATTATAATCATTTGAAATTCAAATTGTACCAACATGGGGCGAGGGGCCCTCAGGTCTGTTCATTGTTTTACTCAATCGCACAATGTAAATATTTTGTTTTGAAAGCAACCAAGCATCTATTATGTCACTGTACTGTACTGGGACGTCTACTGAAGATGTATAGTAGTGTATAAATATGTGCCTTGTGTCAGTGCTGGATATATTCCAAGAAATCCTTCTATGCAAATCTCATCCAAATGTATCAGATGCAGCAGAGTAACTGATCTGAAGAACAAATTGTTGTGATTAAAATGTGTGGTCTTACTACGCTCTTATTTCTGTGAATGAAGCTGAATTATCAGGCTTTGGCAGAGCTAAAGTTGGAGAGATAGGGATAATCAAATTTTAGAAAAACTTAACAAGCAAGCAGTGGCCTTTAAGTATAGTGCAGGGAGTAGGAGGACTTTATTTGAACTTTTCATAAACAGAGTTGACATTCTGCTAATGTTTGTCTGTGGGCATGAACAGCACCTGTATCCTTGGTGTCTGTTCCGCTTCACATGGTGAGTACAGCTTGCCAGGAGGGGCCACTGTTGTCATCAATGTTGTAATGTGTGGTGGTGTGACCATTGACTGTAGAAAGAGGGGTGACTGGTGTTAGAAACACAACAGCACAGGACGTCATTTAACAGAGAAAGACTTGAAGCTGGTCTTTTCAGAATTACTGACAATTATTTTAGACCTCATTAGCCCCCTTTCCAAGGCCAAAAGCCCAAGGACCCACTGGGACGAGGGGCTGGCTGACCCCTTTCCACTTTCCACGCCGTTTGTTTACAAAAACATTGATGATATCACAATTGCTCAAGTGACATCACTGATGACATCACAGATGTTCGAGTGACATCACTGATGACATCATCGGCCGTGCAAAGCTAAAACACATGTTAGCATGAGAGTCACTCAAAAAGTGCTCCCCCTATGGCCCATCATCTCCAGAGTCTCCCCACCCTAGAAATTCTAGTCAGTGTAAGAACCATTTGTTTCTAATTAATTAAATTATGTGTTTTCTAAAGTGACATTTCCATCTTGATCTGATCTTGACCAATAAAACACTATGAAAACGACAATTTGCACGGGATCAGTTTTTGTCGAAAACGTGTTTGTATGCGTATTATGCGCGCATTCTTGATTCTCGCGAGAGTACTGTTTCAGTGGCGCGAATGTCATCCAAAACAAGGAAGGGACCTCTCTCAATACACGTTGCTATGTGATCCTAGTCGTTTTCAACATTAAAATTTCCCTCACCATTCCTTTTGCATCGCTTTGGACGATAGTTGAAAAGTCCAGTGGTCGAGTCGTCGCCTGGGTGGAGCTTGGTATTTCTCTCTGCACACGTCGTTGTCAGCCAGGTGGAATCATGTCGGACGCTTTGTCTGACGATGGCAGCGACAACAACCAAGATGACAGCCAGGAGGAGGTGATGACTCCGGCAGAGCTCATCGCTAAACTCCAAGAGGTAACGTGATCCGTGAAACCAAGATGATCCCACTTGACATTAGCTTGCTTATTACTAGATGACCGTTAGTCAGTGGTCCAAAGGGTCTCCAGAAAATGAATAAACGGATAAACTGCCATATTATTTTCTGTTAGCACAATTACTAGCGTAGTGTGTGGGCCACATTAGGGGTCCTTGATTTGAAAACGGTTGAGAATCAGCATTCAGTCAGTCAACAAACATGCTTGTTGTGTCTGCCCCTCCTCTCCCCCTCCCAGGCTTGGCTGAATGAGAAGTTTTCTCCAGAGCTGCTGGAAAACAAATCAGAGATGGTGGAGTGTGTGATGGAGCAGCTGACTCACATGGTAAATGGAGTGTGCTCTACTTGTTTGTTTATGCTGAAGTTATTAAAGTGGAAGTTCTGCTTAGCCTGCTCTGCTAACCTGCATTCTAAAGGTTAGTGGAAAATTAAAATTAAAAGATTGGGGAAGTGATATAATGATAATAAACAAACATCAGTCATATTTTCGGACAATATAATTGGTGCTTTAAAGTTGATATGTATGCGTTTTCTTTACAAAGCCCTATCCTCATAACATAAATCAGTTTGATATTGCTTACTGTGTACACTGTGAATGAATAAACTATTCTGCAGTGAAAAAGGTGGACAGTCTGTGTAGTGTGTAGGTGGGTTTCTCCTTCATTGGGTCACTGGTTGGCAAGCTAAAATGCTTTTCCTCCAGATGTAGCGCTGCTGGCATCTGTTGTTTTTGGAAAGGTTTCTAGTTTCTAAAGAAAACTCCATAACTGGGCAGTAGATTATATGTAGATAATATGATTGTCTCATGCGCTGCGTCCGGCCGGTGGAAAAGGAAGTGGCTGGCGACTGCACTTATATCGGACAACACATTTGCTCGGGGAAGGGGGGTAATTCAGTGTGCGGCCTTTTTAAGGTCATAAAAGTCGGTTATTAGGCAATCTGGTTCACCGTAAGTGCAGCTACACACATTTATCACAGTAATATTGCACCATTTGTGATGAAATAGTAGAATGTTTGGTTGCAGACAGCTGTTGTGAAGCTACATGAACAATTATACACAATTCTAGGGACACTGAAACATTCTATACTGCGGCGGTTCCCAACGTTTTCCACTCATGGCCCACATGAAAATCTCACAAATGTTCACGGCCCACATCCGATCCGCAACAACAACAAGAAGGCGAAATAATGTTCTCAGAGCACTTTTTTATTTTAACGATAAAAGGAGCTGTCCATCAGCACCACACAGAAATCAGAAAGTAAAAGTTAGAGGCTATCTGCAATAGACTAACGAATAATTGATTACAAATTAAATAACGGTATCATTCAACAATGGAGAAATGCATTCTCATACAATAATAATCCCCCCCCCCCCCTTCCCGCCAGAAAGATCGTAATGTTTTGCAGATGATTTGGCGGCCCACTTGCAATACCTTCACGGCCCACCAGTGGGCCCCAGCCCACAGATTGTGAATGGATGCTATACTGTATTTGCTGTGGCTCTGGCCCTACAGGTTGTGATGTTTATGTGCTTGCTTTTCTGATGTGCCCATCATTAGTCACTGTGGCTGTAATAGCGTTGAATTCTCACAGTGCCGTGACCTCTCTTCTCCACAGGAGGCCAACTTGCAGCGGGTGAGGAAAGGTGACGTGAAGGCCAGCATCCACCGCATGGAGATAGACAGAATCCGCTTTGTCCTCAGCAGTTACCTCCGCTCTCGCCTGCAGAAGGTCAATGAAGGCAACAATACAACATGCACTATGGTGCTCTCATCTGATTGGCTACGGTATTTCACCCTATGCCTGCTGACCAAAATATCCATTTTTGCTCTGTGTTCAGATTGAAAAGTTCTTCCCACATGTTCTCGAGAAAGAGAAGACTCGAGGCGAGGGAGAGCCGTCATTCCTTTCACCCGAGGAGTTTGCTTTTGCCAAAGAGTGAGTATGATAACATGAGTCATTTGATAGTTTGAGAGAGACATTGTAACTCTATCTTTACACTGTTGTTGTTTTTCTGCCATTCATACAGATACTTGGCTAACACAGAAACCTACCTGAAGGCCGTAGCGCTGAAACACATGCCCCCCAACCTGCAGGCAGTGGACATGCTGAAAGCAGGTGAAGGCTCTCTGCTGACCTCTTATACTGTAGAGCAGTGCTTCTCAACCTGTTTTCTCTTATGTAGCCCTTGAGCTGTTTTGCCATGTCAATAGTTCCCCCTCACTCACTGTTGATGATTCTACTAAATTTGGTCTATAACTTTTAGTGTAATATGCAGAATCATACAAGTACAAGTAAATTTCACTGAACTGCCCGTGTGTGGGCATGGCCTCCTTTTTCCTTTTGTCACATTTGTGCCATTTTAACAATGGGCTTATGAAATTACTAAAAAAAACATCATCATTTTGCAAATAAATTATAACCCTAAATCTTTCCAAGTAGCCCCTGCAAGCTGCTCAAGTACCCCTAGGGGTACACATACCCCTGGTTGGGAATCACTGCTGTAGAGTTCTCGTTTATTTATAGTGCAGATGGAAGGATTCACTCTGCCACGTTAAATCACCACATTAAACCCTGTGTTTTGACTGTGCCACGTTAAATCACTTGCACACTAAACCCTGTGTTTTACATTAAAACCCTGTGTTTTACATTAAAACCCTGTGTTTATTAATACGCTCTCAGTTCCTGAGCCCTGCCTGGACTCCTTTGTGTTTCTGCGAGTGAAGGAGAGACAGGAGAACATCTTGGTCGAGCCTGAATCAGACGAGCAGAGGTGCGTTCACTTTGGTCATCATCACCTTCATCTAATTACATTTCACTTGATAATCTCACTACTGTCCAGATCCAGTAGGTGGTGGTGTTAACCCTTAAACAATGACTACCTGTTTATTTGAGATACTGAGTAACAGCTGATGATGTTTCCGCTCTGTTTTCTGTCAGAGAGTATGTTGTGGATCTTGAAGAGGGCTCTCAGCATCTCATGCGGTACCGGACCATAGCACCACTTGTTTCAAGCGGAGCTGTACAGTTAATTTAATTGTAACGGTAGGTAACAACCGGATTGGCCTCATCGTATGTCTCGTTAAGTGAATACTGCCCCCACACCCTGTTATCTGCTCGTCCATTTCAGATCTTACATAAGCCACCACTTTGTAGTGACATCTAGCTTTATTTTTAGCTCTCACTTTGTGGCTACATGGTATCTTGGCAACAGATTATAGAGGCATTTAAGAAACACAATGCATCTACAATAAGGCAGAACTTTTCACTTTTTCACTGAACTGTAATAGGATGAGGTGCTAATGCCAGGGGCGTAGCGTAGCCACAAGTGAAATTGCAGGTGGGCCTGAATAAAAGTGGATGGGCCACACAATTAATTCCATACTATTGACGTAATTGACATGACTTATGTCAAATGTACGACCGTGTCCCGAATAAGGTGAGACAGTCCAACCAAAGAAAGCGATTGAAATGAGTGTTTTTACAAAATGTTACGTATGTCTGACCAGACACCAATGTCTTTATTAGCGGGACAGGGGGGTTAGTTAGGGTGAGATAGCAGGTCAACAGTATATGCCACATAGAAGTGGTACACAACATTATCTGAAAAGCTTAGAACCTGAAGATTAATTTGAGCTGCAGCGCAGAAGTGTGACAAGCTTTTATAGTCATACATCTGGAATAAGCATTGTGTTTTGGTCTATTCAAATGTTGAAAGGTTAGAGTGTATAAGGGCTTAGAACATTATGATGGAACTTATATGATGCCCATCCAGGGTCAATTATGTCTCACAAGTTGTTGCAGCAAGTATAATAGTATATGATATGATGGCAGTAAACTTAATAACTCTGACTTTGAACCAAGTCTGTAGAATGACCCATGTTGAAGAATAAAGCCGGTGTGAGACTGCGCTCCTGGTGAAATATCTTGTCATCTGTCTCCTGTCGCAGCTCAGTCATGTAGTGTGAAGTGAATTCAAGTGAATATTTCTGCAGTTTGCCGAATGCTGAGAAAAAGGAAGTGCTGTGGGTTTGCGCTCTGGTGAAAACCGTCTATAGCTCACTGGAAATACAGTAAAAGTAGGGTTTGTTTGCTGTCAAAAGGGTGTAACTGCACGTATGCCTTTTTGACACCTACTGTAGCAAAACCCCACTTTTGACACTGATTAAGCCTTGTGAGTAGACTGGATCCTAACAGCACTTAGGTCAGCTCATGCATGCTGATGTAAACTTTTTCTCAGAAACTAACTGGCTAAATAAAGCTAAAACACTGTTGTTAGACACATTTAGCACCACAAATAAAAATCTATCTTTACACAGTCATCAGTTAACCAGTTAACATTTTAAATGGACTTACGTGGTCTTCCAGTTCCAAGAAACTGGAAGTCATTAAAGGTTTGTTCTGTTTTCTGTCAAAAGGGTGTAATGGCACTTACGCCCTTTTGACAGCTAGCAAAACTCATTTTGAGACTGACCAAGCCTTGTGGGTAGAGGATATGAAACAGCACTTAGCTCAGCTCAAAATGCATGCTGACATAAGTAATGCTAGCATGGCAGCATCATCACATCATTTATACTATCCTACAGTATATTATATTCTAATAACAAGAGTATCAACTTTCCAGTCATACCCAATTTATGCAATTCCAAAACAGTTTAGGGACCCCAGTATGCAAAAATATTCAAATAGAATAGGTAGAGAGAGAGAGAAAAGAATATACTGCATGCAACAACAAAAAACAAATTTGTATGGTTTTTGCAAAACTGCATGGGACTAGCATAAAGTGGGCATGTCTGTAAAGGGGAGACTCATGGGTACCCCTATAACCCATTCTCATTCAGATATCTTGAGGTGATCTTTGAAAATGGCCATGCCGGTTTTTCCCTCACCAAAATCTAGCCTAAATTTCGAGCATTGTTTAGCCCCCTTCCCAACAAGTTAACATGACATGGTTGACACCAATAGATGTCTTAGGTCCTCTAGTTTCATATGATACCAGGACCCTCACTCTTTCTCTCACATCGAGCCCACTACAGCCATTAAAAGACAGTAATGTCAGCCGTTTAAGAGCTTTTAAAGTCTCGTGATTGAATGGGCCTAGGCAAGAAGTGGGTGGGCCTAGGCCCAGCCAGGCCCACCCATAGCTATGCACCTGGCTAATGCCATCATACTAACATACTTTTTTCCCTTTTTCTTCAGGTCCTTTTGTCGCTGTGGATGTTTTTGGCTCAGGACAATTATCAATTATAGAATGAGCAGTGGCTCATTTTGATAATGTTGGGGCAGTTTCTCATCACCAGAACTTCTAAGCTTCAAAACTGGAACTGGAAGAAATGTGGACTTACCTGCAGAGATGTGCTACACATCACTCTCTCTTGAAGCCAGGCCAGCCTCTTTATTCTCATGATCAGAGCCTAACTTGGACATTATCGCAAAGAGACTTTTGTTGTGACATAAATACTGTGACTCCATGGGTAAAAAAGACAGCAAATATAAGGTCTTATTGCTGGTATTGTTAGAAATGAATGCTAGGCATATTACAGTATGACTTTGGAAGCAAATGAATGTTAGAAGTGACACAGAGCACATTTACTCAGATGTGATTGCGTTAGAAGTGACACAGAGCACATTTAATCAATGTGATTGCGTTCCGAAGTGACACAGAGCAAATCTAATCAGATGTGATTGCAAGTGTCATAACATTCGACATGGTGGGTCAGAAGATTATTTAGCAGACCAGTGACCAGATTAACCTTTTCCACCATACCAGCGTTTGCAGTGCGTTGATGTTTCCTTGGTCATGTCACAACATAACTTTGGTTGAACTCTTTATATGATCATGATGACGCATCAACATTTTGTTTCTGTGACTAATACATCATTTTTTTTACAGTGCATTGGGTGTATGCTTGTGTTTGGTGTCTGGAGCTGGTAAGGGCAGGTTTGAACAGGAAACCTGCTAATGGGCCTTCCTGTTACTGTACTCTATCCAGATGACTCACATTTGTGGGATTTTTTCTCTGTTGCTGAATGACGAGATGCATTACATGACTGGGAGGTGTGATTTCATCAGCGCTGTTACTGCCTCATGGTGTACGTGTTAAAATGTGTACGTGGTGTACGTGTTAAAATGCATGCATCAGTGAGAGAAAGTAACACCTTTTGATGGACATATTTTGAAGACCGTCACACTTATATTAGTGTGAAATACTCCTAATTAATAGATGGCATCCCATTCATCTTCAGATGCCTACATCTTGTCATCTCTAGATGATCAAATACTAGTTTTGTGAGCGATGTGCATTTCAACACGTAGCCCCTGTTCATTTGGCCACCTGGCCTGCCAGAGGTATTCTGATGAAACCGGATGAATGAAATACCTAAGTAGTGAGATAATCCATGCTATTCTTTACCCAACTTCCAGCATTAAGACACTAGAAAGGGTTGAATTGTCTTTGTTTGCCTTGTGCTTCCACATTACATGTTTGGTTTGACCCGAAAAGGACTTGAATTTGCTGGAACATCGTCTTCCCTGAAACATGATTGTGGTAATCACATTGTTAGATTTTCAGATGGCGTTTCTTTTTCAATGCTTATTTGCTCTCACACAAATTGCCAAGTTATTGGAACTAGTCGTGGACTACACACCGCTATCCTCTTGAACTACCGTGCTAAACTAACTAATATGGTAGCTTCTAACACCATGTTAAGAGATTAGGAGTAATGTGCTAACAACATTTCCATGTAGATAGCTGCAGGATCATCTAACCAACCTGACTGAAGCAGTCAACCTGATGCATTGGAGTATCTGTTTATATGCACAAGGGGGGGCAAGTTTTGATTACAACCAGTGTCCAGTCTAGGTTGTTTACACTCAGAGCAGCATGTGGAGTCAATAACCCTAACCCCATTAAGGAAGATCAAAATGTAGGTAAATGCAAACAGGGCCTTGAGAATCATTGAACATTTGCATAATATTTATTATTCTTACTATACCATAGACCTCTCACATCCTGATGGGTGTTTGGGTGGATATAGCAGCAGGTTTAAGATGATTTCACCATGAGTTATTAATTTAACAAGATCTATATAAAAAAGTGATGGAGTATGTGGGAACCCTGCACATAATACATGTCTTTTACTGTATGGGTCAGACCTATATGTTACGCGATATGTATACCGCATGCACACTCACTCAGTCTGGACTGATCAACATGCATAACCATAAGGTTTGAGTCACATGCAAGAGGGAACGATCTTGTTCACTAGCTTCCTCAGATAGGTGACTTGGCGTGCTGCTGACACACAGCTGTCCTCAGGGTCACACCGACTTAAAAGAGGGTCTGTGAGACAGTGATCCAATCAGGACAGGAGCCAGCTAGCAGAATACTTGAATCAAGGCCCGGGTTTCAGTGGGCTTATAGATCCATCAACGAGGCCTGGAATAGAGCCCAGGATGACTGGAATAGTTTACACACAGAGCAGAATAGAATTGCATAGACCTGCGCGGGCTTCTTCACTCCATCAGCACCGATCAATACAACTCTCGGGTGTCATTATAAAACCATAATTCCACTCTCACATCTGACTTACTGCACTAAAAGTTGATTTCTGTTACCAGTCAATATTTCTTTCTTCTGCATGCACAGTAGCTACAGTACAGCCTTTAAGAACTTAAATGTACGGTAAATGTTGCTTCTTTAAAGTATCTGAAATCTGCATTATAGGTATGTATTGTCTACACAAAAACATAATACCATCAGCCAAACATAAAAAAAAAAAAAAGTGATATTCAGCTGATTGGTCAGGGCAGTTAGAGGGGGTGGAGCATGTGAGGTGACATCTTAACTGAGGCGGTATTAATAGGATGTTATGCCAGATTCTCAGCAGGCAAAGAGATGACTGAGGCTACAGACATCAACTTGCTGCTGGGAGATTGTAAGTAAGACTTTTTGAAATCTAAAGAGACTCCTACAATGGGCTGCCATCTGTATCAATACTGACATACTGAAAACTTGTCTTTATTTTGTAGAAGATACTCCAACCTGACGTTGAGGGCAGTATTCCCCACACTCTGCACCACAATACCAGCAGTATGGAGACGACCAGCAAAATGTAAGAGCTTGCCACAAACAATTCTGTGCTGGTGTGGGGTGCATTTTCAATCAACTTATAATTATTATCACTTTTTTGTATCGTATCACCTTCAGGATGAAGGGCAATTAAAAATTGTGAGGGGGCAATTCTTTTCATAGAGTAAAACAGTAGGTTATCAGCACGGTGTGCCAAGTCTTTCTAGTCATAAATCTATAATACACATTGTGTTTTGGTTAGGCGTCCATTCAAATGTTGAAAGTTTAGAGTGAGGGCTTACAACATTATGATGGAACCTATAGGATATATGTACTATATGTACTATTGTAAGTCGCTTTGGACAAAAGCATCTGCTAAATAAATGATCTACTCTAATGTAATATGATGGTCATGCTCAATTATCTCTCTTAAGTTGTTACAGCAATTTTTGGGTTGATACGTTTGTTGTTTGATTTGGTGCAAGATTTTACCATTTTCGACCAATCAAGGATGAATAAAAGTGGTGTAAAAAACAAACAAGAGAAAGCATCCGCAATACCACATTAAGACGCCAAGACCTTGAGGAATGCCATAGAAAAATCATGCTGTGATTTGGTATCAAAAACCTTTTGGAGATTTCTGTAAGAATTGCATTTTTTGGTGATTGGGTGGCAAGCACTTCTGCTCTGGGAATTGCTCAGAAACCCCCTTATTGTCAATATACATACTGTAGGAAACGCACATCCCCCGAATGCCTTAATAGGTCTCTGTTTGTGGTTGTTTCGTGAGACTGTGATTATCCTAGAGGTCAAACAATGGTCTCACTACAATGAAATGTACAATGACGCAAGTCATTTATAAGCCTTTAGTTAATGATGAACTAACCATTTACAAAACATGAATATACATTTATAGATTATTAATAAATGTTATGTTAACATACAAATGTGTTGTCAGTCACCTATAAACCTTTAGTAAATGAAGTGTTCCTCATCTGTTGTAAATGATGTGTAAATAATTTACAATTAATTTACAATGCTTCCTACATCCCCTAATCTAAAGTGTAAACCATTCATGACACATAAATGTGTTACACACAAGGGGGTAGCTCTGTTTCTCAAAATTGAAGCCAATGCGGAAGTGTCCTCTTTGCCTGCAGGGGGCGACCCATTGGTTTGTGGACTTCTGTTTTGAAGCCTCAAGTATGGCCTCAGTAAACACTTTCCTAATGTGTTTATGGTCTCAATCGCTAGAGTTTTAGACTATGTTGTAGTTGCAGACTATGTTTTGGGGCGTGATTGACAGGTCGCTTGTCCACTGATCACACAGCTTGCCGATCACGGACCAATAGCAGACCGTGCTCCTTGGGAAACGCCTGGACCTGTGTCGAGATCAAGATGGCAATGGCCAAAATGCCATACGAGGCATCAAAAAAAGTCCACAGACCAATGGGTCGCCCCCTGCAGGCCATTCGAAAGAATGCAGGTTTAAGTGCACTTCCACATTGGCTTCAATTTTGACAGAGCTATCCCCCTTGTATGTAACACATTTATGTGTGATGAATGGTTTACACTTTAGATTAGGGTATGCAGAAAGCCTTGTAAATGATTTACACATCATTTATAACAGGTGAGAAACACTTCATTTACTAAAAGTTTATAGATGACTTGTGATATGTTAACATAGCATTTATTAATCATCTACAAATGTATATTCATGTTTTGTAAGTGATTAGTTCATCATTAACTAAAGGCTTATAAATGACTTACGACTGAACGTTATTATAAAGTCTTACCGATATCTTGAGGTGAGAGGTCCAGGGAGCCTTTTGAAATGTCCATGGCAGTTTTTCCCTCAGCAAAATGTAGATAGCATGACATGGTTGGTATTAATGGATGCATTAGTTCTTCTAGTTTCATATGATCGTTTATAGCTTTAGAAATGAACCTGCTACAGCCTCTGAAAGACAGTAATGTCACACCGTGAGGGGTAGAAGAGGTGTTAAACTGCAGAGGGCAGGGAATGCAACTGAGGGGGCAAAGCCACCTCTAGCCATCCCCCCCCCCCCCCCCCCCCCGTTGCGCCGGCCCTGAATTCACCTTAATCCTGGGATATTTTGTTTTTACCCAACACAATTGCAATTGCTATTTTGGACATACCTTGTGTTGTGTGTACCAAAATAATTTCATCACAGCTCTACTGTAGCTAGTAGTCTTTGTTTATTGACATTACTGATTATCTCTTCCAAGGGACCTGCCAATGTTTGGCTTTGGATCAATGGCCCAGTCATCTGGGCTTGTGGAGATTGCTGTGAGGCTGTGCTTGAACCAACGCAAAGAACTGTGTCCCCACGTTTGGGTGCCTATCCTGAAGCCCCAGCGACCTTGCATCCGCTCTCCGGTTTCAGACCAGCTATCCTCTGACATGTTAAGCCAAGCGTTCCTCATCCCACCGCTGTCATGCTTCCTGGATGATATGGACGATGACGACTTGTTCATTCCAATCAAGAACAAGCGCGTGGCGTTCGCCGACTCCAAAGGACTGTCTCTAACAGCTGTGCGAGTCTTTTCAGAGGACGAGGACCAGTCTGACTTGGACCCGCTGCCTTCGCTGCAGGACGAGCTGGGAAGCCTGACAGAGGTTGGCTACAGCTGCACCGTCAGCACATGTTGCCCGGGAACTCGGCTTAAACTGGGCTTCCCGCAGCCCTCTGCAGACTTCCAGGCCTTTCGCACCAAGCTGGCAGAGAGCATGGTCACCCTGGAGAACTGCGGCGTGAGCGAGCAGGCCCTCCAAGGTACCGTCCGCGTGAGGAACATCAGCTTCCAGAAGGATGTGCGGGTACGTATCACCTTTGACTCCTGGCAGAGCTACAGAGACACGCCCTGCACCTACTTACAGAAGCGTTACGGAGGACCACAGACGGACATCTTTGAATTTGACATCGCCATTCCTAAAGTACTCGATGCCAAGAGGAAGATAGAGTTCTGTTTGAGATATTTGCCCGGCAGGCACAGCATGCCTTTTTGGGACAATAACAACGGGCAGAATTACAGCATAATCGTCTGCGTAAGTTCCCATCTCTGCCATGGCAAGCATCCACAGGGAAGGTCATGATGACCTATTCCATCCAGACATGATCCCTGCTCACTATTATTACATAGTGGTGTCAAATGTCTTGTAGCTGCAGCCTACTAGGTGTGGATGACATGCATTGCTTTTGATTCATTTGAACTGAAATATTTAAATATTTTGAAACTATTCCATCTAATTATTGTAATTTCATTTATTCGTTTATTTTGGTAGTCTACTTGTATTGTCCTAAATGTTTACGCATTTGGGAGGGGGGGCATTTAATGATTTGGTGTGTGTGTGTGTGTGAGTGTTAGGGCTGTCACTTTTTCCCCAAAATAAAATTCGAACGAACTTTAATTGCCCGAAATTCGTTCGAATATATTCGAAGTTTTTTGGTTAATTAAAAAAAAAAAAAAAAAAAAAAAAAATTTTTTTTTTTTTTTTTTTTTCAGTCCAGCAGCCTGTTGCACCAGCTGAACGTAAGTTCTGTCTTAAGTTAGGGTGTAAAGTCCACACTAACTGCTACGTTCAAACTAGTTAGTTTGACACTAAAGTTGTGTCTTTGTTTGGTTGCACCACGGAGACGTAAGGTACATCTTAACTAGTAGACCCTAAAGTCCATACTAACCAAAATAGTGTCGCAGACAATGACGTGTACAGTATCTGTGACCAATCAGTGAAAAGCACGGTGGAAACGGTGTTTATTTACGGTTGTTTAAGTGGAGTGAAAACAGGACATGTTGCCCACCGCAAATTAGTGCTTTCATATTTCATCAACACTAATCAAATGAGAACGTTATTGAGTAACGTTCATTTAGGTTCATATTACTGTTAACGTTTATCTGTGAGCTCTTCATCAGTATTGTAGGCTATACCACCATCCTGCCTCACTAAATTGTTGCGGTTATTTTAATTTGTATGCAGTGCTGCAGCTTGTGGGAAACAAAAGCGTGAGTCATAAATATCAAAGGGTGTAATTTATCACGGAGAGCGCGTTGCGGACGCAAAACAACGATGCGCCACGGTGCCAAGTTGCAATCCGTGCCGACTGCTATTTTACGGAGGACTTTACACCTAGTAAGACGTAGGTGTAAATTTTAAGTTCTAACTTATGCCTACGTTGTAACTATTTCACTTGGTGCAACCCAAATATTTTTAGTAGTGCGTAAACTCGGACTTAGTGAGACTTTACGTTCAAACTAGCTTACGTTTCAACTTACGCACAGCTGGTGCAACCCACTGCAGGCCACCGGGCATCAGCCCGACGTGTTAGCTTGGACGCTCACAGTCACAACACTGCCTCACAAACTTGGCTGCATCCAACTCGAGACAACTTTTCAGACCCTGGAGACAATCTTTCTCAGAAGAGACTAACGCGACAAATCTGGAGACTTTTTCTGACATGGGATTAACATTACCAGCAAGCAGCAGTTGGTTAATTTTGGTTCATAAAAAAAAAAAAAAAAAAATTATAATAAAAAATAAAAAAAAAATTCGAACATTCAAATTACATTTCGAAAACGAACCCCTCCCCCCACATTCGAAGTTGCATTCGAATTTCGAATGAAAAGTGACAGCCCTAGTGAGTGTGTGTGTGTGTGTGTCTGGGTGTGTGTGTGTGTGTGTGTGTGTGTCTGTGTGTGTGCGTGTGCACGCATGTGTGTGTGTATACGCATGTGTGTGTGTATGTGTGTTGCTTGCATTGAATTGTCTTTCTGTTCTTTAATATTTATATTCTGCATCAAATGGGTGGCCTTTTTTCAGTCTACTCAATCTCTTGTCCGTGAGAGTTGCATTCTGGCCACCCATCAAAGAGGGTATCCCTTTCACTCGAGGCATTTTTGGAATCTCTATATAGGTCATGGCCATGGGTTACTGGGCAGAGGGAATCAGAGCACCCAAAGGGAGGAGAAACTAATCTTAGCTCAGCACCGGTGTTTACAGAACTGAAGCAGAGACTGATCGCAGGGGCTTTTGAGTTCAATAAGTTCAATAGTCTGAGACACTGATGCAATGGCCCTGCTTTTACTGTCACATAGCAACACCCAGGAAATGTTGAAGAGTCTATTATGCAAAGTTTTGACTTCCTGTATTATGAAGTAATATGCAGTAAAACATTTCATAATCCTAACTCTAAAAGGTGTTTCTCAAATGTTGTAATGTGACAGCAGGAACATTGAATGGTAGATAGGAAGATGCATTACAATATGACACTAATCCTTGAAACATTTGTCAGTTATTTCTTTGTTTAGAAAATAGGGCATCACGGAGTAGAACTATGTTTTACATGAAACATGACTCATGGGTGAAAGTCACAGTAAAGTCACTCAGCGTGCGCTGGTTGATTTACATTTTCACCCTATGATGTTCCTGCGACCGACCAGCACCTGATCGCTAATTTTGGCTGTGCATGGGGAATTCTCTTCACATGACTCATTATCGCTCTATAGTTTTGAGACCTGCTGAAGAGATTTTAGGTCATTCTGTTAACATTTGCTTGTATCACACACATACAACTTACTTTGAAATAAATACAGTAGAAATAAGCAATCGTCTCAAACCAATAGCACAGTGCAGCATAAATCTAAATCAAACACAAATATCTCAGGGTGGAAAAAATGTAAATCAAAAGATTCTGAAAAAAAAAAACATTTTTTTAAAAAGGTCACAAGGACAGCAAAGTGCACGATTGACAAAGAAGGAGCTCAAATTGTCACCTAAACCCTATCATCTCTAAATGACTCTCCAAGGGGCGTGGATTGGACATTTAATTCCAGCTGCGATCATGATGATAAATGGAGTTCTGTGAAACACAATGTAAACACCATCTATTTAATACTATTACTCTAGTCCAGACAGGAGGGAAGAGGGGGGGGCAGCATGCACACACCCCAGGCGGTGGGCTGTACCCGCTGTGTTCAGACTGACTTACACAAGATTGGGTTTCAACAGTTTCCACAGTACTTGTCTGAGTTGGTCAACAGAGTGCCTTTCAACATGACAGACAGACACACGCTCACTGTCCCATGCCGACTCCCTTAGCGGCCCACGCTGATGTTGCACACCTTGCAGCTGGGGTCTTTCTTGGCGTTGGCTGTGGTCTGACTCATCAGCTGGTGGTGCCCACTGCCACTGATCTGCTCCACACTGCCCTGGTCCAGATGGAGAGGCTCTGTGGACAGCACCTCCAGGATGACGTCACTGGCGTGGCAGAACAGCGGCTCCTCCCCCGGCCTCTGGGGGGCGCTGTATGTCAGGAAGGGGTTGGCGGCCAAGTCCAGCATGGGGAGCCGGGTTCGACAGAAGCCGTCTCCCTCCGAGCCGACGGGGGCCAGCACCAGCACCACATAGTGGTAGGCCGTGTACATACAGTAGAAGTCTGCGAAGTACAGAGAGGTGTTGGGGTTCAGCAGGTGTCCGGCTGGGATCTGGAAACGCAGGGGGCCGTAGGGGGAGTCTTTGGGAGGGAGGCCCGTGTCAAACTCTGTGTTGCAGCTGAGGAAGACTCCGTGCAGTTTGCCATTGATGGGAGAACCATGACTCCCGCTGTTGTCTTTTAGGGCTGGGCGCATCACCCCTCCACATTCATTTCTATAGCCCAAGAGACGAGGAGGATAGATTAGATACAATAGATTTCATTTAATTGTATCGTTTATTTTTTACAGGGACAGCGCACAATTAAAAGTAATTGCACCGGTTAGCTGACTGCTATTTCCATCTGTTGTCCATGGGCAGGTAGACAAACAAAACAGCACCACAATACAACAATAAAAAACAATACACCACATTAAACAGCACAATTCTTTTTTTTTTTTATCAATAAAAGATCAGTGATTCTCAACCCTTTTCATATCAAGGACCCCTCATTTAGTCCACATTAGGACCACAGACCCCCCCATTTGATTTGTTTTGATTTCTGACCCAAATCTGATAATGTAATTGTCAGATATGATTTTGTCCACAGTTCTATGACTGTCTGTATAGAGATAACAGTCTAGATCAACTATGGTCAAAACAGCCATTCATCAATATGCCTGGGACCCCCTGGAATCCCCTCAAGGACCCCTGGTGGTCCCTGGACCCCATGTTGAGAACCACTGCAATAGATAACTGAATGAAAGCAGGCAGCACTGACCTGACATGCTGGAAGTAGTCTGGGTGCTGGTTGCGATAAAACACAGAGAATTTCAGCAATCTCCCTGCAGAGCCCTTGGCCTTATCAAGAAGCTGCTGGAGGTGGTCCATGGCGTAGTCTGCAAGCAAGGTTTATGTTATCATTCCAGAAGCCAATTCTGCAGTGCAGCTCATTATGCAGAACAATAAGAACAACAAACAGGGCTCTCAAATCTGAAACACGAGTTGCAAACTCATGAGTATACTCAGGAGGACAAATATTGCTATGTCTGTGTCTGCACTGCGATTTGAATGCTGATGCCTGCCTATAGTCAGTGCTAAAATTTTGTTTTTGGCTACAGCTGTGCACTGTGCATTAAAACATACTTTGATTGCTCTTTTTAATGCTTTTGTCTCTCAACTTTGTTTTGGCTTTACTGCCTATAAACGATCAGTGTTACATTAGCTGTCAGTTTATATATCGGACTCATACCCCCAGTGCAGAACTCCACCACCTGGCTCCACTCTGACACCAGGTAGTCACCGTCTGGCTGTCGGACAGCAGTTTGGACAGCGACACAGTACTCCTTCCGTGGGCTCAGGAACCAGTGTCCCCGCACTGCCATGGGAAGAGGCACGGCCTTGGCCACCAGCTTGGTCGGCACATCCTGTAGGACGAAGCAGGTAGGAACTGATGTTTGTTTACAGCAACAACATGCTATCAATTAGTTGATGATAGTACAGCACATAATTCATCAAGATGCTTGATCCTAATGGACAGGATGCGTTTCTTAACAGGCTGCTGTATAGGCTAAATGTTTCATTTGCAAAATGCAAATGCTAATTAAGTCAAGCATTTTCCTCCATAAAGTGGACCCAAGCTGCGGTAACTAGGATACAACAAATCAGTGGCTTTGTTTTGGCCAAGGCCTCTAAGAAGCATCGTTAATTACTCCAAGCTCAGAGGGCCATATCCATGGCAACATCGCTGATGCAAGTTTGTTTGTGTCATTTTGATTTTGTATATCAGAGCTAGACAACAACCCTTCTTCCGGCATCAGATGTTTTCAGCTTCTGGATAACAGAGGCAACAAGCCATAATTAAAATCAGTATCTGTCAAATATGAAAACCCAAGAGAGATGGTATATTTATACTTTCTGTTACTTACTCAGAAATGATTGGCTGAATAGAAAGAAGAAGAAAAAAGCATGCTTTAATGATGATAACTACTTTATGGAGAGATAAATCACAACATCCTGTAATCACCCATTTAAAGCAAAACTTGTATGTGGATGTCTTGCATCAAAACTGAACTTTTCATTTTGTAATATTTGGATAAATAAAGGTTAAAACATCTGTATATCACTTGTGAATATATTATAATGCTATATATGTTCAGATAAATCCAAGTGCAAATTGTATTTTTTTTTAATTGCCATTAGTTCAATTAAATTAAATAAGAAATTTCCTTGCGATCATTTTGTAAATTAATGAATATGAAACCTGCTCTGTGCTGTAGCTGTATTTGTCAGTTTTTGTCCATTCTAGTGGAAACAATATGAGTGAGTCACTGGCCTGAGGCTGGTGACTACACACATTACCATGTTGTCTGTATTGAAGTGACTGAAAGGGCGCTATATTCTCTGAGATCAGGCTAATGCACAATAGTGTCAGATACACTTAACATGAGGCAGTAAGGCTCATCTGTTCACCCAGCTAGGCCTGTGCAAAACACACCCTGCTATACAATCCCTCCAAAGGTCAGACAAGAAGGACGTGTTATCAGGCCGTGCTTTGGCAAGGCCGGTGTTTTTCAGCAGCAAAACAACACATAATGATGTGCACCCAGACAGCAGGGGGCACGGCTGGGAGGAAAGACAGATGAACATTACGTTTGGGGTGAGAGGAGAGTGGGCTAGGTAGGTGCATGAGGGTTTGTCAGACCCTGTGCTTAAAGCGGTTGGGGTCCCTGCTCTCCTTGCGGCTGAGGTCTATGAAGAAGTGCGTGGCCCTGGCCGTGTCCTCGGGCGGCATGTCCCACATGATGCGGAAGGAGTCGCAGGTCACCTCGCAGATCTGGATGTTGCACGGGGTGGACAGAGGGGTGTCTGCCATCACGTCTGTCATCTGCCGTCAAAACCCAAAAGAGACGAAAAGGAGATGGTGAGACTCAACCCCTCTCAGTACAGTGCAGGAGAAGGGCAACATCTGCTCAGGGAGATTACATTGTATCAGACACTGTTCACAGTGACCTGAAAAGTGGAAACAGTTCTGAGGCTCCACGGCTGAGTACACCCCACACAGAATCCAATTAACCTTTGGGGGAAGTGTGTGTTTGGCCACATTGTGTCCCAGCTCTTTATTTACTGCCCTTCTCCCCTCCTCTATTTCTTAGCCTCTACTGACATTTCCCAAACGCAAAACAAACAACTCAGTAGCATGCTGCCAGCCAAGTGACTGGCCTCTGCATTTCATAATCCACCTACAGCCGTCTCCTGGCAACCACGCATCTGAGGGCTCTCTCTCTCTCTCTCTCTCTCTCTCTCTCTCTCTCTCTCTCTCTCTCTCTCTTTCTCTCTCTCTCTCTCTCTCTCTCGCTCAATCGCTTGCTCTACATCTGTGTTTCCAAAGGAAGGGGTCACAAACAAACAAAAACGCAACCGCACGCCTGGAATGCAAAATTGAAAGTCCACTTTTTTCCCCAAGCCTTAATTAAATCTTTTCACTAAAAGGCGTAGAGTTTTGAAACAGCTGGGCAAGTGAACTGCTTGCGGCTAAGTTACAGTGTTTGGGCAGAAACGGGGGAAGGTTTAGATAGGTGTCAGGCAGCAGCAAGTGATGCATGATCATATTTATTCATTTGCCCGTCAGAGGCACTGGATCCGGGCCGGTGCACGCAGCCTTGAGGAGCAGACAGGGTGTAATCTGTGGGTCAGCCTATTGGGTTTGATTATCTGTCAGCTTCCCTCTCCTAAATTGATGGTCTCTCATAGTGTCTCTTGTAGTGTGTGTGAACAATGGTCATCTTCTTCTGGTGCACAACAATTCCCCCCACAGTTTTTCCATCCTCCCAGAGTTTCTTATGGCAATTGTCTGGTCCAGTATTGCTTGATGTTCTAATAGAGCTCTACCCCCCTCCACCCCATCTGGATGTATATGCCCTATTTCTCTTGAATTCCTGTGGCCCTAACAGCGCCGGCACAACACAACACATGGTATATTTCCCCTTATTGCAAGCACACTCACATTGAGCATATGCTAAATCAGTCTGATGCCTAAAAATACACTCCTGGCACATTACAATTAAGCACACAAGCAATAATTAGGTGCTCAAGTTGTTGTTTGCGTGATGTTGCATCACACACGTGGATGAAGGTGCAGGCCCCCCGGTGCTGCTGTGCTGCTGCTGTCTGGGGTGTGTGCAGCAGCAGCACAGCAGCAGCAGCAGCAGCAGCAGTGAGGTCTCATAAGGTGTTCTGCTCCAGCCCACAGTGTGATGGACAGACTGCAGCAGCTCATTAGAGCCTGTGAACTGTGAAATGTGTGCGCCATGCTCGGCGGGCCAGGGGGGCGGGGGGGGGGGGGGGGGGGGGGGGGGGGACTGAGAGAGCTGTGGTGTCGCGCACGCGTGTTTCCACGGGGTCGGCTTCCCAGCATGCCGTTCTCTTCTCTGTCTTATGTGCCAGAATTTGGGGCAAGAGGGGATTCTCACAGGACAGCCTTCAAAGCCCCTTCTCTCTGCATGTTCCACTTTTAGACAGAGCACATGATCACATGCAAGTTTTCCATAAAGCATTTCCATATCGGTCCCATTGCCTTCAATTAGAAATGAGTCAGTCTAGTCTAATTCTCTCTGATGTGACACTAGTAGTTGTGATAGCTAATTAATCCAAACCAGGCAATTTGGTCTCAAGAAAAGAAATACGGACCTATACCCAAATAATCATTAAGATGATGATTCATATCCGTGACATTTAGCTGGAAGAGCAATTCGTTTCTGTGTGCATGAACTGTAATGTGCTCAGTTAAAATATTCTTATATTAGCTGGAATACAAACAGAAACGCTGTTATCTCTGTGAGACAGCATCTCAGGAGGGAGGCTGCTGCATTCATGCATATGGAGAAGGGCACAGAACACAACTCTGTAGTTCAAAGACCTTCTTTTTCCAGCAGAATGGAGCAGAACGTGTTGGGCAGAGTCACAGCGTTTGTGCAGCGGGATGGCAGATAATAGAACACATGTGTAACCTTCAGTCAGTTGACCCACAGGGTGATGAAACACTGGCACACTTTTCTCTGTGCATTATGTTATGTGAAGGAGATGTAATGCTATCACACATTATCAGATCAATCAGAAACATTGTGTGACTATCACAATATTACATGACATCCCTATTCACAATTACATGTATATTTACATGCAGGGAAGATGAGCATCATATTTACTGCATGAACCAGTCAACGCTATGAAATATCTCAAATAAATCTCATGTTAAATGGCAGAAACAACACATTTACGTTCTAAACGTGATCATCGGCAGGACATACAGTGCTGTCTGTAATAATACTCAAACTGAAGATGGCAGTAAACCTCATGTTATGCATAGATGCATGTGCACACCAACAGAAAAACATGATCTCACCGACACAAATAACACTCATGGATTTAAACAGCCCAAGTACACAGAGTCTAATATGAACTGAGGGGGGAAAACACACCATCAAAGCATGTTAAACGATTATTAGATGCCTCTACAACTTCATATTGAAAGTATTTTCTGAGTACATCAGGCATTTAAAAGCAGCATGATTACAAGTGAGCGTAAAATAATTGCTTACTTTTATGAGGTGGAAAGGTGTGATGGGAGAAGACGCGTGGTGCTGGATTCTACTATCTTCTTCCTCTTCCTTTTGCACTTGCCTCTTCCACTGCAGTCGATGATGGATCCCCTAGGAGAAACGATTAGGAGGAGGTGAAACGAGCACACAGCGCTCTCTCTCTCCCACTCTCTCTCCCTCCCTCTCTCTCTCCTACTCCTCTCTCTCTCCCACTCTCTCTCTCTCCCTCCCTCCCTCCCTCTCTCTCTCCCACTCTCTCTCTCTCCCTCCCTCCCTCCCTCCCTCTCTCTCGCTCCCTCCCTCGCTCCCTCTCTCTCTCTCTCTCTCTCTCTCTCTCTCTCTCTGTCACACAAACACTCTAGCCCCCCCCCCCCCTCTCTCCCCCCTCCCAACCTCATGTTTTGCTCAGAGGATGCTGTTCACTTGACTCCATGCAGCCATGCAGAATGGATTAAAATCTAGAAGGATGAAAAATGGGAGCTCTCCAACTGAAGTGGCACCATGGTGAGCCACTCAGTCACCCACACATCAGCATCATGCTTGTTTTCGACACACACACACACACACACACACACGCACGCGCACGCACACACACACACACACACACACACACACACACACACACACACACACACACACACACACACACACACACACACACACACACACACACACACACACACACACACACACACACCACTGGCCAGTATTCCTGTCCCGCAGGCACAGGCTCCAGACACACTCTGCTAATGCGGGGTCTCATGAGTGAGATGGCATTTAGCTAAATGTCACTTGTTAGTTATGGATGTTATGGACAGGCGGGAGGACTTAGGGAAAAAAATGCAGATCTGAGCCATTTGATACATATTCACATGACCCTATTTAAATGAAGGGATGCCATGAGAGATCTCCCAGGAAATTAAAGAAATATACATGTGCCAACTGTTCTGCCATATGGGCTCACTCCACAGGGCATCCCCCACCCATCCCATCCAGAGACAAGGGATGGCATGGGGTAAATCCAGACTAAGCAGATTTCCACCAGCATTAATTGTTAAAAGAGATGTGTTTTTACTGGTCCACCCAAATTAATCCATTTCATTAGGATTCCACTAGAGATTAAGAAAAAACATCACGAAAGATCCTTTTCAGATTAGTGTCTATAATCTGCTGCTGAAAACAATGCATATATACTGTAGGCACAGTTTAAAGAGAAATGTGCAAAGGACAACCTGATACCTGCTAGTGTTTTTATGTAGACTCATTGTACAAAAATGTGACGAAGACACATCACCATGATTCCACAGACTGTGCGAGGTATTGAGATTAATTTATTCAGAGCCAGCAAGAGCTAAGTGACACCCTCAAAGTGTAATTAAATTGCAATCAACCATCATTAGTCACGCCATGACAGGCACAAGGTCGAGATAAAAGTGGGAGCAGGTTCCCACCTGACATTATAGCACCGTTTCTCAAGCTCTGCTTTTCCTTATTTGTAATCATGTTATATTATAATACAGTGTGAAATGAGAACCTGCAGCTGCACACCAGTTTACTGTAAATCACCATGTCATGTAAAAATGGGAGGGAGCAGCGTTGTTTCTAACCTTGCAAGGCAGCTGGATTCACGCGAGATCTTGAGACACATCTGGCAGCGTCGGGTTACGTTACTGCAGCATTATTACACAAACATGGATTATATGAAATGAGTGCTCCACTCATTCAAATGGAAGCAATTCATTTTTATTTCTTTATTTCTTTGGACTATATCATTTTTATGGACCATGGGTATGGGTTTTAAGTAGACTATGACTGAATGGAAACATCACCTTTTTCCAACTTTCTTATTACACCACCTCAAAATAGCCTATCAGTTATTTTACAAACATGTAATATCCCTATGTCTGTGGTACTCAATAATTAGTTTAGAATGTCGACCCCCGCTATGGTGTCACTGCAATATGGTTCTCAATTTCTCCCCACATCAAGGACCCCTAAACTGACACAAATTAGACCATGGACCCCCATTTGATAAGATTTTGTCCCAGAATCTCCCATCTGATAAGATCTTAGCTTTTGTGATAACCTCCCACTATCCTGGCTGGCCCTGTCTTGCAGGAGCCTGGTGTTGGGGTCACTTTTACTTTGGTGAAAAACTCCCCTCATTTGTTACTTCATTCAGATGGGTATGAGAAGAGTATAGGCCTACTACACCAAAGCAAAAATTAAAACAATTTATTCTCTTCCTTGAGATGAGTTGTAATTAAAACAATTGATTAACTAAAACTAAGGGGAAAATAACTAGACAACACAAACTAATCAATGAACCATTAAACAAACAGACAGAACAAAAGGTGAGGAGGGAGAGAGACTGAAGTTCTTATTAAATCCAATCAGACTAATGACCCCAAGTCCAGGGTCCTGCAAGACAGGGCCAGTAGAGTGGTAGGGTTGACACACAATGTTTTATTAGCCTACAGAAAGTGTATGAAACCCATGATCAAAATAGTCACACATTCTGCCATTGTGTGGGAATATATAGGCACTACAGTAGCATTTAATAGCGGCTAGTTCCTACAGTGTAGCTTATAAGGAGGAATGTTTTCCCCCCTGTAATATTTGTATGGTGTCCTTCTGAAATTACTAGTTCTTATTTGTGAGGGCTGAATTGTGGGGAAATAAATATTTTGCAGATTAAATGGGCTACATGCAGTTGACCAATCCCTGAAATGCTTTATCAAGGAGAAATTTCAAACCATTTCATTTTAGTGGGCCTTTTTGTTAAAATGTGGAATAAGGATGGGGCTTATATTAGCCCCTTCACGACTGTGTTGTAACTTACCTCTGTCACAGCTGTGAAAGGGGCACACAACAATGCTTGCTGTTTTAACCACTGACGTTTTAACGCGCATGCTAGTTTTCTGCGCACACTTGATCCATGTGAATCAGAAGTGAATACATGTGGTGACGTCACCGGGAAGTGTCATGGCGCCGTGCTGCAGCATGCAGTGTCAGAGATAGCAGTGTATAAAACAAGCAGTGATTTCAACACGTTCTAATGACACTGGACTTATTATCTCATTTGAATATCCGAGGAATCGTAAGGTAAATATCTGGGAAGCTTTTGTTTGTCAAAACTTGTTGTTTTTCGACACTGTTACCGTTTAGCTGTCCTTGTCTTCGTGCTGTGGTAGCAGGGCCATGTGTGTCGAGGCTTTGCTGTGTTGTTGACACTTTAGAGCCGTGCCAGTCAATCTCGTTAAAAATCAACGTTTTAGGTTATTTCACAAACACGAGGAGAAAAGTCCTATAATAGTGATAAAGCTATCAAACAACTCCAGTGGGTGTATCGAGAACATTGCATGGATGGTTGTTTCATTATTTAAGTGTTGGTTATTGGTGTGACATCATCATTTATCTCTCTCTCTCTCTCTCTCTCTCTCTCTCTCTCTATACACACACACACACACACACACACACACACACACACACACACACACACACACACACACACACACACACACACACACAAATAAAAGGGAGCATGTGGGCAATGTGTCTTGTGGCAAATTGTTTACATTTTTGTCCCACTGATGATGTCATCAGTGATCTCATAAAGTCCCCGGCATTGTAACATCATCAGTGATGTCATAAAGTCCCAGAATCCATTGTGAAGTTGTGACATCATCAGTGATGTCAAAAGAGTCCGACTGGCTCTGCTGCTGCTCCCTTTTGTTTTTCTATCATGTTATGTCGTCGTCTTCGCTGCAGCCCATCTTGGAAGTCAGTGGACTGTTTATGGTCAAAACTAATTCAAGCTATGGATTCCCACATTTTACATTCAACTTCTTCTTCAGACCATTCATCTTCAGGCTCTGTTTGTTACTGTGACGAGTGACGACCCTCCCACTCCCCAGGTCCTGTCTTGCAGCCTGGTGTTGCGGTCATTAGGCTGATTGGGCCCGGTGTATTCCTTGGGTTTAAGACCTTCAGACCTTTCAGTCTCTTCACCTATGCACCTTTTGTTCTGTTTGTTTAATGTAGCTTGTGTTGTCTTGTTTTTCCTATTTTCCATTCGTTTTAGTTAATAAATGGTTGTTTTAACTTTTGGCATGTGACTCCCTCCTTTTGCCACTTCCTTGAGCCAGGTTGTAACAGTTACACAGGATTTTACATTTTTCAAAAATTTAGGACAGCGTATATATATAAATGCTTGCATAACAAAAGGCAGCTGGATGCAGTTAACTAACTGGTAGGACAGAATGTGCTCTTGGTCCTGTGGACCAGGATGGCCCCCTGGTGGCTGCATTTGTACACTTTTGAGAACATTCTCTCTTTGAGAACAACCACAAGTCCAGCAACCTCTCAGCTGGCTCAGTGAATTCATGATGACTTGCCATTTGCCGTGTTCCCATGGTCATAGAAAACCTGGAAAAGTCATGGAATTTCAAAATCTAATTTTCTAGGCCAGGAAATGTCATGGAATTAGTCAAATCCTTGAAAGTTTTGGAAAACTCATTGGATTTTTTTGTATGTAAACTTCCATGCAATGTAACCAATTGACTGTATATTAGTGAATGTAACCTAAAAAGCAAATTTATTTAACATGTAACATAGCTCTAATATGAAGTTAGTTTTAAGTTGGATATTCGACAGACATTCCTCCAGACCCAGCAGAATCTTCTTACTGTTTATCAGTAAGAGGACGGTTACTAGTTACTGAGATGGATTTGAGTCCTGCTTGTATTTTATATTAAATTTATATGGAAAATTCATGTTTTATTTTTTTATTCAATAGCTTCCATGTAATGTGATGCAGTGACTCTAAAGCACTGAAATCCTCCTTGAAAAGTAATTTTTTTTTTTTTTTTTTTTTTTTTTAATACATGCAAATGTGTGGGAACCCTGCATTTGGCACCAAAGGTTGCCATTTTGAGTACATTGTGGTGCTGCAGAAACATGAAGCTCATGCATCAATACTAGCTGTGATTTGGCCAGAGCTGTGATGTTTCAAGGTGTTTATTTTACCTCGTGTCTCCAGGTCAGGATGGCAGACTCGGGCTCTGGTGACTCCAGTGGTCAGCGCCTGCCGGCCCCCGGGGGCAGCGGTCGAGGGCTACTGATTGGCCGCCGGCCGTCAGCTGCCATCACTCCTGGCCGCCTCCCCACAATGCGCTCTAGAGACCTCACCTTGGGAGGGGTGAAGAAGGTAATGCACTAAGGAATCGTAATATATTGGATTCTGTATATATATAGTCATACATTATCTTTGCCTGCTGTGATCTGATAGAATTTGAATGAAATACTCTTAACATACTTAACTACTATATTCCTCCCCAAGGGCCTCAGTACGCACAAATGACACTATGTCTCCATTTTTCCAGCTGCACAGAGGGACAAGGCAGGGTTGTCCCTTAAGTCCCCTGCTCTTTGTCCTAGCAATAGAACCACTGGCCATAGCCTTGCGTAGTGACCATAGTATTTATGGTATTCGCAGAGACCAGGTCCATAAAGTTTCACTTTTTGCAGACGATTTGCTGGTTTTTGTATCGGATCCACTAATTTGTATCCCTAAGATTTTGAAGTTGCTAAAAGAATTTGGTATTTTTTCTGGGTACAAACTTAATTTACATAAAAGCGAACTAATTCCGATTAACGCTGCAGCAGACACATGTGTGTTTAATTCCCTTCCTTTTAAGGTTTCACCTGAAAGGTTCACCTATCTGGGCGTTGTTGTAACGCGGAGATATAGTGAACTATTTAAACATAATTTTTTCCCTCTGTTGGGCCATACCAAATTAGATCTGGCACGTTGGTCGGGGCTCCCTTTGACCCTTGCAGGGCGCATCAATGCAGTTAAAATGAACATCTTGCCTAAATTCATTTATCTTTTCCAATTAATACCAGTCTTTATCAAAAAATCATTTTTTTCTTCCTTGGATCAAATTGTCTCATTGTTTATTTGGAATGGTAAAATGCCTCGAATACGAAAAACTGTCCTTCAGAAACCTCGTGTAGCTGGTGGAATGGCTTTACCAAACTTTCAGTATTACTATTGGTCCTGCAATGTAAGAGCCATGTCCTTTTGGCAGTCTAAGCCAGTAGGATACGAGACTCCTTGCTGGCTGGCTTTGGAGGCTTCAACTGTATCTCAAGTGTCTTTACATTCCTTGCTCTGCTCACCCTTTTCTGGGGCTTTCCCTATTACAAAAATTACGACCAATCCAGTTGTATGTGACTCTCTCAAGATTTGGAAACAATTTAGACAGGCCTTTAAATTTAAAGATTTTCTTATTAACACACCGATCACAAAGAATTATGCCTTCCCCTCTTCTATTTCTGACAGTACTTTTGAACTTTGGAGACTGAAGGGAATATTTACTCTAGAGGATTTATTTATTGAGGACACCTTTGCATCCTTTGATCAGCTCTCTGATAAGTTTAGCCTACCCCCATCGCACTTTTTTAGATATCTGCAGATTCGTAACTTTTCTCGGTCCAATTTGGGCCAGTTTCCAGGGCGTCCACCCGAAAACCACTTGGACCGTATCCTTAAATTGAATCCGGTTATAAAAGGGTATATTGGTATGCTTTACCTTATAATTAACACTCTTGACCAAGTCGTATTTGAACCCCTCAAAAATAGATGGGAGAAGGATATGGAAATGCCTATCTCTGAGGAAGTATGGGATTTAGCAATTAAGAGAATACATTCTTCTTCAGTATGCTTGCGACATTGTGTTATTCAGTTTAAAGTGGTTCATCGTCTTCATTACTCTAAAGAAAAACTGGCTAAAATGAATCCAGAGCTAGACCCAACTTGTGATAGATGCAAACAAACAACCGCCAGTCTTGGTCATATGTTCTGGTCATGCCCGAAATTAGTTCAGTTCTGGCAGTTTATTTTTGAGGCCCTGGCCACTATTTTGCAGTATCATTTAGAACCCTCCCCTTGGAGTGCCATCTTCGGGGTCGTTCCAGCTGGTGCACAATTAAGTGCTGCTCAGTTAAATCTAGTAGCCTACACTACTTTATTAGCTAGGAGATTGATATTATCCAAATGGAAAGATGCTTCCCCGCCCACTTTTGCACGTTGGATTAAGGAGGTTATGCAGTCATTAAAATTAGAAAAAGTCAGACATACCATGAGAGGATCAGTTTCCAAATTCTATTCAATATGGAGGCCGTTTCTTGATTTTGTAGAGGCTTTAGATGCCCAGCTATTAGCTGGAATGGACTAGTATTCTGTTTCTTTGTATTTGTTTATTTACTTTTATATTGATTTTTATCCCTCTTTCCCTCCCTCTCTCTCTTCCCATTGTAGTGTGTGTGTGTGTGTGTATGAATGAGTATGTATGTGGGAAAGTAATTCAACACAAATGCTCTCGAGATGCCTCTTGCCAAGTTGGGAATATGCTGTGTGTATTTTCTTTTCCTGTTTTTTGTTTCTGTTTTGTTTTTTTAATGGGCTTGTGGGGTGGGGGGGAGATGAAGGGGAGGGATATTGGAGCTATGAGCCCAATCTTCAGTTCATTCTTTCTTGAAATACCATGTTTTTATGTTGAAAAATTGAAAATAAACTTTGATTAAAAAAAAAAGAAATACTCTTAACAACAGAACAGCTAATAGACAGCTAGAACAGCATCTAGCAGATCATCAGACTGAGTCGCGACTCGCCAATAGGAGCAGTTTTCTCCTACTCAGTCAGCTTTTACACAAAGTAAAAACAGCATTAAAAACATTAACCAGTAATCTCAGAATACAAATACATAATTTACTGAGTATATGGTTATAATGACACTGGTCTTCTGGCTAAAGAGTTTGTGCCTTCCTGGCCTTGGGTGTGGCCATTCAATGTTTAGGACTAGATGAATAGGACTAGATGTTACGGGATTGTAACATCTAGTCCTATTAAGCATTCACAGTAGAAAGTCAGAAGATTGTTCACTAGACAACATTTCTAGAGGCATACAGGTTCCTGTTTTTTGCAACACTCTACCACTGTTCCTGTTTTTTACTGTGCATTTCAACATTTATTGGGCAATGTTTCAACTAGAATTCCTTCTAATAGAGTGCCAAAGTCACCCCCTCTTCCAGGTTGGGCATACAAACCAATGGATTTCATCCGCCACTAAGTGATCCATCTATATTTAGAATCAGGAGAGAACATAGAACATTTCACTCGGACCAAAACTTGGGTAAAAAAAGCGGGGGGAAATCAATGTTGTGTTTTCTGGTCCGAGTGAAATGTTCTAGGGTCTCTCCTGATTCTAAATATAGATGAATTGCTTGGGTTGACCACGTTTTTTTCCATATTTCCCCACCATTTTTCTCCCCAATTGTACTTGGCCGATTTCCCCCTGCTGCCCCGGTCGCTGCTCCACCCTCTGGATGTAGCACGTGGGAGGATCACGCTATTCCCACCAGTTCCCTCCCCCCCGAACAGGCCCCATGACCGACCAGAGGAGGCGCTAGTGCAGCGACCAGGACAAATACCCTCAATCCGGCTTCCCACCCGGCACAGACACTAGCCATTCGTGCCTGTATGGATGTCCGACCAAGCCGGAGGTAACACGAGGATGCAAACCTCGTGTTGGTAAGCAGGGAATCTACTGCTACACTACCTGGAGTCCCTTTTATAAGCTTTTTTATGAAATGTCTATGGAAGAATAAATGGCAGATGATATCCCTTGGTTCGTATGCCTAAAGTGAGAAACATGCTTTAACGTAGCCTCAAGTTTAGGACATTGTCGGTGGCAGCTAGACATACATACTCAGGGGAGTCCCCAGCAAAATCACCAGTGTGATTTCACTAGGATTTCAATGACTAGAAGTTAGCCCAACTAGAGAATGTAGTGCCTATACTTAGTCATAGCTTTCACTCTCTTCTGTTATCTCCCCATCTACATTATAGTATATTGTGCCGTTCACATCAGCTGCGTCGAGTCACATTTTTGGGGAGCTGCACCACGGTGCCTACGCGTTGACTCCCAACCATACATTTTGCTTAACCCGGAAGACGGCGTGACTTTGGCACTGTATAGTGCGACGCTCAGTATTTTTTATGACCGTTATATTCAATATTGACCAACTCTGTGTTTTGTTTTTTCTTTTTCCAGAAAACATTTGCTCCCAACATTATCGGCCGAAAAGCCAAAGAAGAGTAAGTCCAATAGAATAGAAAAAGATGTGTGAGACAATAGATTTAGCTCTGTATATATGACCAATAACTGTGTCTTTCATGACAGAACATCTGAGACAATAGATTTTGCTCTGTATATGACCAATAAATAGAAAAAGAGGTGTGAGACAATAGATTTTGCTCTCTATATGACCAATAACTGTCTTTCATGTCTGAGACAATAGATTTAGCTCTGTACTGTATATGACCAATAACTGTGTCTTTCATGACAGAACAAAAGTTGAGAGTGGGCAAGGGAGAGGCAGGAAGGATGGAGAGCGGGGTGGCCGAGGTCGAGGAGACCGAGGCCGGGGCCGCGGCCGCCCAGAGGTGATCCAGTCCCACTCTATCTTTGAGCAGGGACCTGCAGACCAGGTGGTGAAAAAGAGAGGTAAGAGGCAGCCTAACCATATTCAACTGGCTAATCAGTAACCCTGTACTGGTGCCATGGTTGATCTTTTTAACTCATTATTAATACGGTCTACATTAGCTATGGAGATCATAGTTCTTAGCAATGTAATGAGGTTGGCAAGTAGGTTCTATTTATGAGTGCCTCTTATCATAGTTCATGTGTACTATTATCATGTGTACAGGTACCTATGAAGGTGAGAGAGATGCTCCAAGTATGGGTCCCTCGCCTATCATCAATATCAAAAAGGAGAAGAGAGAGACAGAGGAAGAAACCAAAGAGATCCTGCGCAAGCTGGAGCGAGACAACGTGAGTCCCTTGGCATCCGTCATACAATCTCATAGCTTGAATTGATCTGTATTTGTAATTTTTCTTTCTTTTTTTTACAGTTTATAGATGACCCTTATTTGAAGAGTGAAGAGAGCAGCTGCCCTGTCCAGCTTCCACTTGCTGTATCAGGATGGGGATTCAAGGAGGAATTTAGTGATGCTGCTCTTAAGACTGAGAAGATGGAGGAAGACGATGAAACCATGGAAGCTGCAGTTGAAGGTAACACCATAGATCTTCCATTACTATCTAGATGATTCACCTCAGGCTCCGCCAATTCTAACAAATTGTCGCTGCAACTTACTCTCCCAAATGGTCACGTGGTCGCCTCTCCCCTGAAGTGTTGTGAGAGGACTGTGCCTGGTGACGCAGGGTTAGTGCTGACCTAGCAAGCTAACTTGAAATAGAGATTGTGAGTTTCCAAACTCCACACAAACCACACATATAAACATAAAGCTGCCCCGTTATTAGCTCTATACAGTTGAAACTAAGATATTCCATTCAAAAATAAATTTTCTAGACACAGATTTAGCTACTACATCAACGAACTTCAGCTTTAGCTTTAGCTAATGGCTCCCTGCTAACATGAGTCCCTGTTGCCAAATCTCATTGCTGAGATAGAGACAGGTCTTGAACAAGTTTATTTTTCTCCTGATCTCTGTCTGAAAAATGCCATTTTAGTGTCCGAATATTCAGAAGATATGTGGCTTCGGAGAATGGGCCGAGTATTTACTTTAATGAATATGGGGGGCGAAATAATCTGTCATCTGAGATCACGTTGACTTTTCCCATTGACTCCAATAGACTCAGACCGGCCGAAAAGTGGGCGTGTCTGTGGAAAACCATGGGCAAAACGCGCGTGCCAAAATGACAGGAAGTGAAGTGAGTTGAAGTTGAACCGTCTTGCGTGAAATCCCATCGTCTTTGGCAACACCCCTCTTTCCTCTTAACACTACGGCCATTGGGCGTCAGCCCTCGAAGGAATGCACTGAATAAACGGCAGAATCGCACAGGTTCAATTCTCGGTGGCTGAATAAAGTTGAATTGAGTCCTGGTGAATCCATTCAAAAGTCAACGCACTCTGTGGAGCAGGGAGAATGTCACATTGACATTCACAATGGATGCAACGCTGGTAGTGGAGGCCACGGCACTCTTAACATAACATGCAAGCTAGCTTCCTCCATACTGTGTAGCTGTTCTCCCAAAACAGCACAAGCTTAACCAGATGTGTCCTCTCAGTTAAAAAGGAGCCAGAGGAAGCAGAGATAAAGAAGTCGGAAGCCGCGTTCAGGCCTCCTCCGCTTCCCGAGCCTGACGTTCTGCCCGAGCTTCTGCACAGGTGGAGCCTGAGCAAAGGCGAGGAGCTGTTCTTCATGCAGCTGCCTGACTCCCTGCCCGGCCAGCCCCCCACCAGAGAGGTCCGTCCCATCAAGACAGAGGTGAAGACAGAGGACGGACAGTCCGTGCTCCTGACAACAGAATCTCAGGTAGATAGCCCATCTTGTCTCGTCTGCGAGCGATGTGTAGAGTATTTTCATGAGATGTGTGTTGAAAGGAGTGTCTTCATGTGTAACAGGAAGAGCAGGCTGAGGAGAATTGCTGCAGTCTGAATGACCTGCGCGAGGGGCTCATAGGGAAGATGCTCGTGCGGAAGTCTGGCCGTGTGCAGCTCCTACTGGGACATGTGACACTGGATGTGTCGCTGGGAACGTCCTGTGCTTTCCTCCAGGTGTGATAGCAATATATACAGTATCCATCTGTCTGTCTCTACACTACGCATCTGTCTCTGTGTTGACCTGTGTTCTGTCTAGATTTCTGTTGATTTGTTTGTTTCTCTCCGTCTCTCACTCTCACTGCTCTATTTTGTACGTTTTCTGACATGCTCTCGCCCTCCTTCCTTTTCTTTTCTCAGGAACTGATGTCAATTGAGACAGAAGGGCGAACGGGGGATTTGACTGTATTAGGACACATAAAACACAAAATGGTTTGCTCCCCAGACTTTGAGGCTCTTCTGGAGAGCAACATTTGATGGTCATCAGAGCAGGGGAGGACGAGCCTCCTTTCTGGCCTGGAGTCCGACAGCTGGAGTCGGTTGGATTGGTCGGGTTGCAGTGTATAATTTTGAAGATCTCGCACAGTGACTGTTGCTGTCCCAAAGGAAACCCAACATCCAAACCAAGTGTGGAGGCTGTGGATTGCGCTTCTATAGTTTATTGAGAGTGGGTATAATAACATATTGAAATATATATGAATCTGAAACTTTGTTTGCGTGCTTTTTTTTGTTAAGAAGAATTTTATTCTTATGAAATAGACATTGAGGTTGAAGTAGATTTAATCAAAGCTTCCATGGTGTGCCAAAATTAGTTATTGTTTCCTTTTCTCCATCTCTGGAATGATATCTGCAATGTAAATAGACTTGAAAGCACTGTTGATGTAAATGTGTGAATAAATTTGATTTTTGTTATCGCAATGCATGTTCTTATCTAATAATTTGACCACTTCCTTGAAAATGCTCATTCATAATCTCTTTAAGATTCTCTCTTTAAGAATCTTTTTAAGATTTATTGATGGTTTGCTAGAAATACGGATGCCAACCTTTAAACCAAACAGAAGAAGACGAAGCTGTTTATCAATCAGTGCAACAGATTAACCGCTATTGAACATGTTCTTACATCACATTGTCATTTAGCGGACGCTTTTTATCCAAAGCTACTTACAATAGTACATTTTGTCAACAGTAGTGAAATAAACTGCAACACAGTCTACAGTGATACCCGATGCTCTAGTCTAGAGCCACATGCAGCTCCTAGTTGTGGCTCTTAAGTCCTTAAAATGAATGAATAAATAAATAAATACAAATCTAAAAAAGATAAAGGGGCGAAAGGGACCTTTTTGGATTGTGGCTCTTGCAAAGATTTTTTTTTCTTCCAACGTGGCTCCTGAGTAGGGCAAGGTTGCGTAGCACCGGTACTCCACATCAACCAAAGCAAGTAGCATTAAGTTTTGTATTGGTAGCAACATCTTGTCACCACCAGGTGTCAGAGCAAACAGTCTGTCGCTGCCCGGGGCCAAGGGTTGGACAATCTGAAACGTATCAACATCATCATCCAGCCGCCCTGTCTGTTCTGTTCTCAGCCGGGTGGAGTTTACTGTCCCTCCCACAGACAAAGACTGATGGTCAGTGAAACCTTGCTGCTCCGCTGGGTCAAGTAAGGTGAGTTAACTAACTATCCACTGCGCGAAACAGCAGGTTTACTCGTTAGGTTAGCCAGTAAGTCACTTAAGTTCACGTTAATAGCCAGGCACTGAATGCAAGCTTGTAAAAATGAGGCTAGCTTTTGTGTCCATGCACACTCGAGGGCTTGTGAGCTAGCGAGGCGAGGTGTACTGACTGTAAGCTACAGTGTAGCTACAGTGTAGCCTGCTATGCTAGCGTCCGAAATGTAGCATAATGTTAGCTAGCGAGCCACAAGCTCAACTTTAGCAAATACTTAAGACTTACCAGTCGTCTCTGGCTACTTAAGTTGAACTGTGTTAACGTAAGCTTTGGTTTTGAAATTGCCTGCACACATTTGATTGACTTTGTGTAGGCAGCCTAGCCAGACAACCTAGGATGAATCTACGTGTGGTTCCAACCAGGATGGAGCCTAGCTGGCCGCTGTGGTATGAGGGATGAGGGGCCTCTAGCTCTGTTGTTTTGAACGCTGATAACAGTAACGTTAGTATGAACACAGATCTGTTCTTCCACTCAAATGTCGTCTCAGTACGTTAATTTCGCAAAATATATGCGACATAATAGGTAATGTGATAATAACAGGGTTCGTTTGACGTTGATTTATATAATGTATGCGTTTGGTACAAAAGAGGTGAATATAATGACATGGAGCAACCTGGCCCGTTTTGTTTTCCTCTTTCAGGGCCATGTGATACCCAGCAGCAGGTATTTTCCAGTCAAGATAACCAACTGCTGTGCGAGTCGTTTATGGTCCATTGTTTACATATCTTGGACCAGCTGGAGGATATCCTGAAAGGACTCTATTACCTCAAAGACCTACCCGGAATTTTAATTCAAGTGTGTTCTAGGAACTGATGGATGGTGAAAATAATGAAATGCATTGATATTGCCCAGGAGGGCAACAACATGGTCACTTCTACAGCGAATGATTCCTTGGTCTGTCTGAGGAGAAGTTTGAGCCCATATACATGAAAGTCTTGTTCTGACAAGAGACTAGGGCCACTTGGGGCCAAGAGTTGAGGACTGTCCCTCTCCACCATCCTCTACTTTCAGCTAGTTAATAGATTACACCATCCTCCTGACTTCAGTATGGGGCTGTTCTTTGACCCTTTTGACAACTTGTTGTGTATCCTCCTGGGCATCTCCTTCACGTTGTGGGTCACCCTCCTGCTGGTCTTCATCATTGTGCCTGCCATCTTCGGGGTGTCGTTTGGCATCCGACGTCTCTACATGAAATCATTGTTAAAGATCTTTGAGGTAAGAGCTAGTAGCACAACCGCCAACTTTCTGTTGACTTAATGAACTGAGAGAACATCAAGGACTGTAACTACAGTTTGAGGTGATGTGTGAATGTTAAATGATTATTCTTTGCAGGAATCAAAATATTTGTATTTGTTATTTGCCTAATTTATGTGCACCCGTTTAATTTCAGCTCAGTGTTAGGGCCTCTACTGCGTTTTGCTGTTGTGCTAGTTTCTCTCCTCTCTGTACTTCATGAAGGACAGATAAGACAGAGACGTGAGCTGAAGGTAGCAACCTACATAATCCTGACACACATCCATTAGTTCTGTTGACCATCTTGGCATATTACTGCTCCAGCTCCGTTCCACGATAAAATAATGCTGTGTCTCCTGCTGCTGCCCAACATCCTGCTATAGTTCACAAAAGCTGTAGGCATTCTTGTTTGTGGACAGCCTCTATTTGCTCTGCACTGGCTGTGCCCCCCCCTTTAGAATGAACATGTCATTTTTAGATCTGTAGGACACCCTATATACAGTATATCTATATTGATCTCTCTCACTATATATATGAAAATGCACAGAACATGTAATTCATGTATCATGTAACTATAGCTGGTAAAATAACTAACATTATAAAACATAAATAATGTTTAGGAACTTGCTCTCCCCATGGACTCCTCACAGGGCGTTACTCTTATCTGTAGTACCCACACAGTGGTCCTTACTGAGTTTACTGGCTGTTGTATAGATTACATAATGGCCAGAGAGGGCCCCCCTCACTCCCATATTATGTAACCAGAGAAAACAGCTGTACAGACATGCCACTGCCTGTCATCTGCTGTTGAATTGTCACTCAGTGACCCAGAGTTAATAGTCTACACAACACTGCACTTATTTACAGTGTTTACTGTCCAGAAGTGAGATTGACTCACCAATTAAGCTAAATAAGCTTCATTGTGCAGTATGGTTATTGGTTAGTACTAATGAGGCATGAGGCTGTTCACCGTTTTGCTGCCAAAATTGCTGCAAGATGAAACCCAAGACGGTGATCTTGTTTCTCGTCTGCAGCTTTCTCTGCCGTCACATTCCAGCACGTTCCTCAGAGAGCACGATCTTGTGCCAGAAATGAATGGATTAGAGACAGAGATGTGAGAGATGTTCCTAGGTCACAACTCCAGTAGCTAACAGGGGATTTAGAGAAAAGGTGAAGTGACACTGTCACAGTTGCTCAGAGGCAATGGGCATGACAATGCATTGGCTTATATTACTAAATAACTCTGCAATCTGGGCTTATTGTGTTTTTTTTACATTTGGACCCACAGTGCATCCTTGTATAAGCATGGATGAGTCTTGAGTGTACTATTTGTTTTGGGCAGGATCAGGACGTATACAAGAGCAAGATCTGACTCTCCCAATCAAATCAGTTTGACAGAAAGTGCAATTTTTTCTTGTCTTGCTGACATTTAGTTTTTGCCATTTGTTAAATTCTCACTCAGTGTTTGAATCATATTACTGTTATATTCCCTGTTCAGTTTATCACAAGATATTTGTGGAGGGATCATCCAACACTTGCAATGCTTCAAATTTAGGGGGGATTATTAGTCTGTCTTGCAACCTTCTCTTCCACACCCAACTCTTAAGCCACAAGTATGGTCTCACTTTACCTTATTCTAATGATCTTACTCGATAGCATTAGCAGTACAAGCAGTACTCTGTCTGCTCCTCGTCTGCCAAATAAGCCATTACTGTCAGCTGCATTTGAATGTGACGACTACTTGTTGAGACAAGGTTTAGAGCTAGCTCTGTAAAGGTTTAGAGCTAGCTCTGTAAAGGTTTAGAGCTAGCTCTGTAAAGGAGCCAAAAACAAATGCTGGCTAGGCTGATGTCTTTTCATGCAGTCATCATGAGCAGTTATGATTAATCAGAAGGACATATTACACTGTGGGCTGCTGAAACCATGGCATAATCAAAAAGCGAACTTTTCAGCAAGTTGGAAAACAGCCTTATGTTCAAACTGACAGCCATGCATTTTCTTTGTCAGTGGTTTAAATTAGATTCACTGGCCCCAGGGTGAGAAACTGGCTCTACCTGTGTGAGGCTTCACGTCAGGTCAAGTAAAAGTATGGAAAACACTAAATTTATAGTTTTTCCATGACAGCAGTCATCTGCTGGAGGCAAAAGCCAGGGTTTGCTGCTCAACAGTCACATTCTATCTCCATTATTCTAATGGTTGTTGGCATATGCAAACATGCAGGCCTTCTGTACTGTCCAGTACATTCTCATACTCTCTGTATGTGCAGCTTCATAGCAGCACCACCTGATTCCTGGATGCCTTTTTATATCTCTGCTGAGGGGGAAAGTCTCAGTTGGTTGCATTGAGGCCAATGCGGAAGTACCAAAAACTGCAGGTCCTCGAATGACCACTTGAGGCTGGCTGCAAATAGGGCTGGGCAATATAATCGATACGGCAATATATCGCGATATTTTATTTCCCGATACTGTATCGATACTTGGAACGGCAAGTATCGCGATATTTTTTTTTTTTTTTTTTTTTTGCAGGCCATGCCAGGCCTCTGCATCTGGTGATTCCCACCCCTAATCGATACTGTATCGATATTTCCCATATCGATGCGTATTATTTGCTGGCCGGAACAAGAATTCCAACCAGTTTCACACGGATGTGACGCAGGATGGACGGCCGCGCACCCAACCAGCGCACATGGCATTTAGAAAAACAATATAGAAATCACCGATCTCCTTGTCGATGGTCTCATTTGCTGATGTAGGTAAGGTGAGGCAGGCATCAGTATTACATTTAGTTTCATAACCAGTTATAAGTTCCTTGTAGCTGCTTTAATGAGACACAAATAAGACAGAAGTGCTAATAAACTGTATTGTAACAGCCTTCACTACTGTTGATGTAGGAGCTGGATTTTTAGCTCAGGGTTGCTGAGGTTCCCCTAGAGCTGCTGCCATAGTTTTTCCCCCCTTTACCGCACAAATTAGTCAAGCCAATCAATCGCGCTTTTGGTGCCCGACTGCATTCACTTTGGTTCCAGAGTGATGTTTGTTTGACGACCTCTGGGTAAAACACATCTTTTCTGCAGCACATTGGGGTTTCTCTGTGCCATTAACACTTTCAGCTCCACTGTAGATCCATTTGCGCTTCTTTGTTGCCGCTAATGGGCTATTGTGCACATTGCTTGGCCCTTGTATTATTGTATTATATTAGCGTTGCAATAGTAATTAATTATCTCTGTGTGTCTGCTTGTTTGTGTGCGGTGAAGCGGTAATCCGCTTGCGGTGGGCCTGACTGACGCGATGGCGTAACCGCGGTAATACGATAACCGAGGCGGCCCTAGGTTCCCCCGACTTTCAGAGTAGGAAATCCGAGTTCAGGCGACATCACAGGGAGTGTTCCCCTCTGTGAACTTGAAAATTCCTAGTTGCCAGTGCAAATGGAATGCAGGATAATCCATTTGAATTGCCCTCCAACTAGTACTTCCATGTTTCTCTATTGTCCTCTCGAGCCAAGTGGCAAGTTTCCCAGTTGTTTTGAAAGTACCATTGATTAGGATGTGTTCGACTTCTCGCATCGAGAGAGATCTTAAGAGAGTTTTGTAAACTCTTAAACTTTCAGGAGCTAGCTAGCTAGCCAAGTAGCCATCAGTCTTTGTGATCCAAAATGGCCATGTCAGACTTTGAGGAAGACCAGGCTGATTCACAGGCAATATTTATTTCAGCTGGAGTATACTGCTGAGCAGGTCTATTTCCTTGCTTTTGAGAGGAGTTGGTGGTATTTGATCCTGTATACTTCCAGAAATGTAGCTAAGATTGCCTAACCATTCCCATTCCCAGTTCCGTACAGACATAAAAACGTGATCCACAAGTTTGTCTGACTCTGGCTGAGTAGCTAAATCCCCCCCAAACTGAACTATCCCTTTAAATGGGTTCAGCACCTCCCAGTCCACATGTTTCCCTAAGTTATTCTGTTCTGCCTGTTGCTGCTACAGCAAAGAGAACATTCTGTACTTTAAGTAAAGAAACACTATGTAGAAACACTGTGGAGAAAGAAACACAGTGTTCCTTTCCTGACTCTTAGTACAAATTACCCATTTGTTCATGTCTTGGCGTCTTGGCTTGCACATTGCAATGCACACAATAGGCTCGCTAGGCTTTTCAACATATCAAAGAGGATGCAATTTCCACTTAGTAATACTTAGTGAAAAGACATGAATTCCATTTTGATGACAGTATCTTAAGACAAGCTAGTTCTTACAGATAAGCCCTGTGCATAATAGCATCCATCTCCATGGCCTTCTGGAGCACTGGTTTAAATATGGAGATAACTAGATCAGGACTTCTGTTACTTTCATACTGTTCTGCTTCAAATAACAGAAATACCTGGAGGGGAACAGTTGCCAGGTGGATAGAAAATGACTGCTTTGGAAAGGTTATACAACTAGTGTATCTGGCAGAGCACAACACTTTGTAAAGTTAAGATAAGTTCAGAGGAGACTAATCACAAAGAGACAGGAAATAAATAAATAAGTGTTTTTCTGTCTAGAAAAAATGGGGCCATCGATCTATATATTTTGTCCCACTGATGATGTCATCAGTGATGGCATAAAGTCCCAGAAGTGATGTCATCAGTGATGTCACTTGATAAATTGTGCATTGTGACATCACTGATGATGTCATAGGCATTGTGACATCATCAGTGATGTCATAAGAGTAATTGTGAGGGCATCAGTGATTTGAAGTTGTGACATCATCAGTGATGTCATAAGAGCAGTGACCCCCACACACAGGGCGAGCTGCAGGGCGGGCGAGGGAGCAAGTGAGCCCGCACAGCGTTCGAGCTGCAGGGCGGGCTGCGTATGCGAGCTGCAGGGCGGGCTGCGTATGCGAGCTGCAGGGCGGGCTGCGTATGCGAGCTGCAGGGCCAGCTTGGCGAGCTGCAGGGCGGGCTGCGTATGCGAGCTGCAGGGCGGGCGAGCCTAGGAAAGTTTACAAATTTTCAAAAGAACTAATTAGTGCATAAAGTTGCTAAAGCGCAGTGTGAACAACAGCACTGTTTGTGTGTGTGTTCTTTGTCGTCGTCTTCTGGCAACCAGCTTGTAGGTGCTCAGTGTGTGTTAGAGATGGAAATGGAAATTAAATGAATTGAATAAAAATAAAATTATTGAAATCTTGGGGCAATTTTTGCTCCTCAATGATGATTTTTAGGGGCATCCTGAGATTTCTTTCTGCATTTTTGCCTTTGTCCCTGGCTAAATTCCTACACAGGGTTTCTCTCTACAGCCTGTAGCTGTTACTCTGACCACAAAGACAATGGAGCAGCACATTGGCTGCTGTTGGAGTGTTTGAAAGTTGCACACAAGTACAGTTTGCTGATAGTAGCAGATGGTCATTTTGGAATCAAAGAGCGTGTCATCCAATTCGCTTTTTCAAATATGTTCTCTCGAATGCCCAGGACAGATTTCTCCTAATAAAGGCTTATCTAATCTAATCAAATTACGAGCAGAAAGCAGTATCTATGCATTTGAGGCCGTAATTTTTCTACAAAAATGTTGAATGCACTCATATCCATGTTGGCTTAGACCCTGTGTCCATATAGTGTCTTTTCCTGTCAGTTAAATGATGGGAGTGCGCTGGGGAGCACTGCATCCCAGTGCCAAGGAAGCAGATTGACATTAACGTTAGCTCAGTAGCGGTAGCTAGCTTGATGCACGTTAACATAGCTGACAGCTAACAACGAGCTAACGGTACAGTCGGGTGATAAAAGCACAAAACTCACCAGAAATATTCACTATCTGCTCCCACAATTGAGCCTTTCTGTATCTGTTGTGATTGTTTCTTCCATATGATTAGTTGCCTGACAAGGAGCACTCAACACCAATGCCTTTCTGAAAAGTTCTGATATTTTCAGCTGGATGCGCTGGGAGCGGACGCACGAAAAAGGCGGAGCGCTCTGAAAAAAGACCATGCCGCATACACGCTCACGAACAACTGAAAATAGATGTTGGAGCTTAGCAAAAATAGTTCTATGGATTATGGACACAGGGCCTTACATGTTACTTATGAATTCCATGCCATGCATATGTGAGCTATTTGATGTCATTTTTACATCCTTTTTGCTTTCTTTCTAGTGGGCCACACTTAGGATGGAGAGAGGAGCTAAAGAAAAGAATCACCTCTTGTACAAACACTACTCAAATGGTAAGATGTTGTGTTAGTGTTTTACTACCAAAGTGCATGTTCAGTAGGCGTGTTTGTTCAAGAGTGGAGGATTGCTAACAACACATTGTGTGTCTCTGGTCCGCTCCAGCTATCATTGCCAGGGAGCCCACCTCTTTGGAGGAGGAGATCAAGGAGATCCGGCGCAGCGGCAGCAACCGAGACCTGGACTCGGCCTCCGAGTTTGAGATGTCCGACATCTTCTACTTTGCTCGGCGAGGAGTGGAGAGCATCATGGATGATGAGGTGACCAAGCGCTTCTCAGGGGAGGAGCTGGAGTCCTGGAACCTTCTGACCCGCAGCAACTACAACTTCCATTACATCAGCCTGAGACTGACGGTCCTCTGGGGGCTGGGTGTGCTGATCCGCTATGGCTTCCTGCTGCCGCTCAGGTATCTGCTCTACCTCCAGGCTGGAGTTAGACTTTAACCTCATTCATTTTTGGTCGTTTGAGGTTGGAAATTTAAATCCTCCTGGACAAAAGGCCCAGCAGAATAACCCCTTGAAATTGTGTTACCATGACATCAAATCACATTTTTGATGTCATGGCCCTTGTATCAGTTTCAATTATAAGGTGCCAAAAATGTAACAAGCTACCAGTAGTTTAAATATCAATCAATCAACACTTTATTCCAGACACGGAGGCGGTCCATAGTACATCACAATAAAAAATATACAGAATACAAAACATAATAAAATACAGACAGATACAAATTTATATAGTTCCAATATTTGCATATAGGCTAAAGCGCCAGTGGTTCCAAAGCCTTGAGGTGAACCTAACCATACTCATGGCAGGGTTTACAAGTGCTGAGATAATGCTATTTGGTGACTCAGAGATCCTGCACATAAAACTGTACATGAAGTTCCTGAGTACAGCAGGGCATGTCGAAACACCAATACTTACAAACATTTGGCTTGCACTGCTCCTTCTTGGCACTTTCAGCAGCAGCCTCATGCCATCATTATATGCTACCTTGAGTTTCTGCATACTTCTGCTTTTGTAGCACCGCCACAAGTGGGCAGTATACATTGGTATACAAAACGTTTCAAACAGAGTAATCTTCACAGACGATGAGCACATACTAAATTTACGTATCAACATATTAGCCTGAGCGTACATCATTCTGTATTGTCGTTGAATGTCCCTATCATCAGACAGGTCATCGGTCAGATAGTGTCCTAAGTATTTAACCTCTCCACATGATTTAAGGACATCATAGTTACACAAGTCAATTTTTCATTCAAAAAGCCATTTATAGTAAGTTTGAGTGGAAGTGGAAATACAAGTGCAAATCTGTTCCTATGACGTATTGCGTAACTGATGCACAAGTTTACCACCCGCTGTCCTATGCTAGCAGCAAAATAACATGGGTAGTCAAAATGGATTTTAATCTTCATTTTTATAAACAGTTTTGTTTTATAAGGATTTCTGCATATGAATAAGTAGCCTAGTCTCTCCCATCTCTCCATTACTTATATACTCATTGTGGCTTCATCGTATCCCGACTAGAATTCTAATCGCAACTTCCATATCTAGTTTTTGTGAGCAAAATCACATTTTTGTCCATACCCGATATTTAATCCTTCCCTCCCGGTGTGATTGGAAGTTAAAAGTTGCATTGAAACAACCTGTTGATGTTATCCAAGTGAAACGATAAAATGTGGTAACGAGGCAACGTGCAGCTCTATGAAAGATGTGGGCATATTGTGAAAAGTAGTGTGAAAAACCCACACAGAACATGACATATAAGATGGCTCGGTAAGAAAACAACCGCCAGATGAAACAATGGAAAACGCAGGCAGTACAGAGAGAGCGATAACATCATTCAGACAGAGGTGAGGGAGACAAACACAAGGACAGTGACTCAGGGCTAAGACTGCCTGGCTCAGCTCCAGTTGCCAGTGGGGAGACGTATCAGGCCACCGCTGCACAGACACAGACTGTATTCTAGTCCCATTGTCTAGTAGCTACTAGATTTCACTCACTCAGTCTAGCCCAGTAGTGCCCTGCCTCAGATCCTCACCTCTTATCATGTTTTTCTGCTGGTGTAATCCTCACCTAATATAATCTGCATCTTCTCCAACCCTGCATGATTGGTTCAAGCAGATTAAGCCGGCCTGCTGAACAGCTTAGCCATTGCCCAATGTGCCCTCCTGCAGGTTTTGGAGTCTGTGCTGCGTGATTTCTATTCGCACATAGGATAAGCAATAACCACGCCCTGTGGCGCCGGGATTGGCCAGGAGCAACACTGGAGGGCACGCAGCCCAGCGATTTCATGAACCAACTGAATAGCTCTTGAGAACGGACAGCGATTTCGAGAGCGGACATTGAAATGAATTATGGTCACCTACCTTCCTTAGCATAGTGATAATAATAATAAGCATAATAATTGTGATCTACACAATGTACACAATCTACAAAAACATGCAATAATATAAATGGTGTTGTGTTCACGACAGCTCATATAATATAATGTATCATATCGTTAATTTCAAGCTCAATTCTTACCCAGAGAAAAGGTACAGCACTGAAAATGTAACAAGCAATAGTTTTTTAAACATCTTTATTTTAAAAGATGAAAAACCCCAGGTGCTTTAGTCCCAAGCTTCAATGCTCCTGGCCAATCCCGGCGCCACAGGGCGTGGTTATTGCTTATCCTATGTGCGAATAGAAATCATGCGTCTGTGCTCATCAGGGCAGGTGGAGAGTAGTGGAGGGTCTGTTCTCATCAGGGGAGGTGGAGAGTAGTGGAGAGTCTGTTCTCATCAGGGGAGGTGGAGAGTCTGTTCTCATCAGGGGAGGTGGAGAGTCTGTTCTCATCAGGGGAGGTGGAGAGTAGTGGAGAGTCTATGCTCACCGGGGGAGGTGGAGAGTAGTAGTGGCACTTGGATTAATAACATGATAGGAGAGGATGTCACTGTGATTAACAGCACGAACCCCACTCCCACCGGATAACATCACTTGTGACATTTGCTCACATTTCTTCTCAGTGAGAACTTGGAGTATATAAGATTTGTTTTGGTTAATGTTTAAGTCCTGTGTTTATATGCCACTAAAATTACGAGGTGTTTTAATTTCGTTTGTTGTAAGGTTCCCTGGTGTAGCAGTTTGTGTAACATGCCTGTCTGTCTGTCTGTCTCTCTCCCTCTCTCTCTCTCTCTCTCTCCCTCTCTCTCTGACAGGGTAACTCTTGCCTTCACTGGTGTAGGCCTCCTTGTCTTCCTCACCTGTATCATTGGACTGCTACCAAATGGAAGGTAAGTGTAATGACACGCTTGTTTTAATTGATCCAAACACTTCCGCTCAAACAGCTGAATTTGATTGTATTGTTGTTGCTGCAGAAAGTCAATACTGCTGTTCTATTCTCCTTCCTGTAGGATGAAGAACTTTCTGAGTCAGAAAGTTCATTTGATGTGCTACAGAATATGTGTCAGAGCTCTAACTGCCATCATCACCTACCATGACAGGTAAGAACATTAACTCTTGTCCCCTGCCTCGAGACTAGGCAGGGGAGGCTATAGCTCAGGAGGTAGAGCGGGTCGTCCACTAATCGCTTTGGATAAAAGAGGTTGGTGGTTTGATTCCCGCCTCATCCAGTGATCCAGTCTGCATGTCGACTGGATCACTACTCTTGGACAAGATACTGAACCCCAAATTGCTCCCAACGGCTGCTCGGTAGCTTGCCACCATCGGTGTATAAATGTGTGTGTGAATGTACCTACTCATTGTAAAGGATAAAAGCGCTATCTAAATACAGGCCTTTAAACATTTACTACACACATTCCAATTAGTTTTTGACTAGGATTTGCCTGTATGGAAATTGTGGACCGATACCGATTTTTCAAACGCCACAATCGGCCGATACGGATAGCCTGCCGATATTTTGTTTCATATTGACGACCCATTTGTGCCGTGTCAAAATCATCTATATTCTGCCCTTCATTATACTTTGCAATGATTGTAGATTTAAGGATCTGCTTTTATTGTAACAACGTTCACATAAGTCAAATAATAAGAACAATTAAGTGTTGATTCAGGTTGATGTAATTTAACAGGCCGGCTAAATGCGGTTGTGCTAACCATTCAGATAACCAACCAGAAGCGCTTCTGGTCCGGCGACGTGCACAAAACCCGTTCTTCAGACTCGCAGGCAATCGAACGGTGACCCTCTGTTCCACAAGGTCCCATCCTTTCATTTTCTCTGGTATGATTTTCTGCACACCTCTTGCTCCACATGAGATTACATAATGGCGGATGGGCTAGGTTGTCTCTGGGGAACGGAAACCAATGCATTTTGTCAGTTACAATGTGAGAGCCTTGTCAGCATGAGAGGGAGGTTGCTAGCCAGTAGCTTAGCCACAGACTGTTTACATTCATATTTGTGGTCCAGGTGATGAACAAGTCATTAGTCTGCTGTATCACCCACAAAGCCAATGCAGACCATGCCAGACTTGACAGTTTGAATTCTCACAGGAAGATTAAATGGGAGTGAGCTCCTCTACAACGGATGACACATGCAGCAGGATGTAGAACAGGAAGTTGATGTTTTGCCCATAAATGGCATTTTATATCAACATGTTGTGCCATTACCAGACTGAACCTTACCGTTATATTGAGCCGTAAGAGAGCAGGAAACACAACTATTTTTCTGATTAGAGCATTTGGATGAGGATAAAGCCCCCCCTCGTAATTTCTGTTACATTAAAAATAAGTAAACTAAGCAGACATTTCATTTTACAAACTGACACAATTCATTTGTAGTTTAAATGAGATGATATTTAAAGGTCGGCTGATGTCAAAACAGTCAGATCTGACACTGTTTTCATTTCAAATGATTTGAATAACAAAGTGAGTGTCAACAACAAAGCAGAGTGGATACAGACAGGACACAGCCTCTGTCCTTAGTCATCAGTGCTTTGTGTGTGTCTGTCACCAGGGACTAGGCCTGTTGCAGCATGTATTCATCTTTACTCCCTGGGAGGAGATCAAAATACACAAAGTGGCATAGGGGGCGGTGCTCGCTCTCTTTTCAGATCAGCAACTCTATCTTTGGAATGGGGACTCTAGTAACACTTCCTGCATGCTCAGGGGGTCACATCTTTAGCATAGCCTCTGTAAGTTGATTTGTTTCTCCTATGGTCTTTACAGTGGACTGGGGAAAGTTTGACAAAACGTCCATGAAGTTGCATGAAGTCTGGGCTCTATAAATAAATGACCTGGGTTTCGCTTCTTTGGCAATAAAGTACGGCTATCTGTATGATAGGGCTGCAATGAACGATTATTTTCATTGTTAATTAATCTGAAAATTATTTTCTCAATTAATCGATTAGTTGTTTGGTCTATAAAAAGTCAGAAAATAGTGAAAAGAAATTCCCAAATCCCAAGATGATGTCCTCAAATTAAATGTCTTGTTTTGTCCACAACCCAAAGATATTGCATTTACTGTCATACAAGATTAAAGAAACCAGAAAAGATTCACATTTAAGAAGCTGGAATTAGAGAATTTTTACCTTTTTTTTCTCTTAAAAAAATTACTCAAACCGATGAATCTGATAGTAGTAGTTGGTGATTAATTTAATAGTTGACCATTAATCATTGCACTTCTACTGTATGATATACAGTATATATATGTATAGGCAATTAACACTCTCTCTGTCTCCCATCTTCCCAGTGAGAACAAACCCAAGAATGGAGGAATCTGTGTTGCCAACCACACTTCACCCATTGATGTCATCATCCTGGCCAGCGATGGCTGCTATGCAATGGTAAGTACACAGCTGCCCAGGAGGAGGCTACTAAAACATTTTCCAAACTTCCAAAACTTTTTCCAAAGCAGCTGCTTGGCTGGTGTGATGGCATTGCTCCTGATATAGATGTACTGTGTGCTATTATTTGCATGTGTTTGTTTATGTGCCTGTATCAGGTCGGCCAAATTCATGGTGGCTTGATGGGGGTTATTCAGAGGTCCATGGTCAAAGCGTGCCCGCACATTTGGTTTGAGCGCTCAGAAGTCAAAGACCGACATCTAGTGGCCAAAAGGTAGTATTACAGACTTGGTTTTATAATTTTGTTGTTGTTGCAGTACTTGGTAAGAATTTTATTTTGTCATTCATTTGTGTAAACAAAAATAAGAAGGGAGCTCCTTGAAGTTTTACAAGAATAGTATTTAATCCCGAAGTAGTATATTCGTGTCCACAGCAGTGTTACAAACAGAATATATCTGAATAAGGGTACACGGGCAAACAAAAACGCTACTCGCGTTTCAACCACACAGGGTCTTCATCAGGCTGGAATAGCAATGTGATGCCTGATGAAGACCCTGTGTGGTTGAAACGCGCGTAGCGTTTTTGTTTGCCCGTGTACCCTTATGAAGATATATTCTGTTTGTAACACTGCTGTGGACACGAATACTACTTCGGGATTAAATACTACCGTATTCTTGTAAAACTTCAAGGAGCTCCCTTCTTATTTTTGTTTACTACTTTGCCTGCTGAGCTGCCTTGGTCCACATTTCTGTGTTCCCCTGTCATTCATTTGTGCAAATGGAGAGGAAAAACATGCATGAAATTTGATTGTCACTCTTTTGGAATTTTGTTTTGTGTAAGTCCTACATGAAGCCTAATGTGTCCATGTCCTCAGTGTTGCAACACATTTTGGGTTGCTAATGGCCGACACATTTCCTGTGTTGCAGATTGAGCGACCACGTAGAAGATAAAACTAAATTGCCCATTCTCATTTTCCCAGAAGGTGAGTTTGTCCTTTGATCTGCTATAACGTTAGATGGGAAGGCTTCATAAATCTACTATGCAGTCATGTAAACAATTGTTAGAAAGAATTGCTGTTTTTTAAATTGTTTATTTTATCATTCTCAATCCGCAGGTACCTGCATCAACAATACTTCAGTTATGATGTTCAAGAAGGGCAGCTTTGAGATTGGCTCCACAGTTTATCCTGTGGCCATTAAGGTGAGGTTGATCTCTTTCTTATACTTTGCATGTTTTATGCAGGCTGTGCTTTTTAGCCACGATACATATGACATTTGTATTGCCTTTTATTGCAGTATTATTGAATCATTCTGGTGTTTGATCCTTACAGTATGACCCCCGATTTGGAGATGCCTTCTGGAATAGCAGCCAGTTTGGAATGGTCAACTACCTGTTACGTATGATGAGCAGCTGGGCCATCGTCTGCAGTGTGTGGTACCTTCCTCCAATGTGCAGAGAGGTGAGACTCCATGGTTTAACTCTGCACAAAGTAAGAACCATGAAACCAAGAACTCATTCACATTCACACGAGCAAATACAGGCACACACAAAAAAGCATATACAATAAATAGATAATCGTAATCGAGGTAAAACTTTGAAATAATCGTGATATTGATTTGAAGTCATATTGCCCAGCTCTCGTAAATACTAGTGATCACTGCCTGACCGTACTACTCAGGTCAGGTATGACTCCATTATGGTCATCCCAAAGCTTCATAGCACCAAGAAGAAACAACTTCTTGGAGGCCCCTTATTTGTTGGACTTGCATTTGATGGCGGTCTTTATGAGCCATACATTTTGCCATTTAAAATGTGTATGCTTTACGCTGTGTGTTATCTTCAAGGACGTATTCATAGCTTTCAAGGGGCGTTACGTAAGTACAAGGAACGCCCCTTCTGGCGGTCAAAACTCAAAACATCAATGGCGCTGAACACTCCAGACGCAGCTGCAGCAAAAAGCGGTCTTTTTTCCACCAGTTTCCAGTCAGGAATATTTAGACCATCTATCAAGCGTTGAAAAAGAACGATATCTAAACAAACTACACGTTTTGGGCACTTCAAACAAACCGAACTATCGTTAACGTTACTGTCCAACACATGGCAGTTCGGGGGAAATTGTTTCACAACAAGAGACTGCGTGCGGAGTGCGGACTCGTTTTTATAATGTTGTGGAGCCCAGCCCTCGTCGCGTGTGAAGAGAGAGGGAGAACGGGTGAGACAGAAGCAAACTATTTTTTGCAGATCTCAAAAGCAGGTAAACCACTGTGGGATTAGTGAGACTATTGCTAAAAAGTGATGCCTGGGCTGTCGTCCGCTCAAACAGTACTTCACGGGGCGGCTGCGTGTCAATTGACGTGTCCTTAATATGCAAAGCGTGCAGCTCTAAAACAAACAGCGTGAGAAACTAGTCGACTCGGCGGGCAGCAGAATGAACAAGTTTTTTTTTTGACCGTCAGGTGGGCGTTCCCGGCAGCACGTAACGCCCCTTGAAAGCTATGAATAGGCACTCGTTGGTCTCTTTATATTTATGATTTGTCTGTATTTTGGAAACAGGAGGGTGAGGATGCTGTACAGTTTGCCAATCGCGTAAAGGCAGCCATAGCCAGGCAAGGGGGACTGGTGGACCTCTTGTGGTAAGACATATTGCCTATACAATTTGAATGTCTATACTGTCCAGTGAGCTCTAATGTGAAGGGCTTTGAGCTACTGTATACGCTGCATATCAAGTCTGCTATGCTGTCATAAACACCAAGTCTGTGTTGCACACTATTTGCTCCTCCTTCTGGCGGTAGTCTGTAAAACAGGTGTAGACTACTGTTCAACTATATAATTACTATATGGCAACTATATGGCAACTATACTATACTATATGGCAACTATATAGTATGTGGCAAATACTATATAATTTGCCACTAAACAGATTTGGATAAAAGCGCTATATAAATGCAGGCCATCTGTAATAGAGTGCTTAAGTCACGCCCTCTTCCACATGCGACCTAAGGGAAGTGAATTCCCCATTCATTTTTCCATTGATGTTTTGTAAACTTCTTATATAAAGGTAGGTACTTTTTTTAAATTGATATTATTAATCCCCGAGGGGAAATTCCTTAGAATTAAAGAGTTTGACTTGGACTAGAGACCAATAATACATTTGACTCAGACATAAAATAAAAATCAGAGTCAAATGTTTTATGGTCACTCGCGATTCATCTCGTAGCTGAATGGCGTGGTTTGACGAAGTAAAATTCTTTATATTTCTAAACATAAAGGGAGAAATTAATGGGCGATTCACTTCCTGAGGTCCCGGGAGGGGGTGGGACTTAGGCACCTTATTGTTCTCACACACTTCAACCTCTTGCAGGGACGGAGGTTTGAAGCGAGGAAAGGTAAAAGATACCTTTAAAGAAGAGCAGCAGAAGCTGTACAGCAAAATGCTCGTGGGAACTCAAGAGGACCGCAGTCGCTCCTGAAGCACCTGTCTGCAGACGCACTGGCTCAGAGACCCACTTGGGGCACCACTGAGTAAATAGGCAGTCGGCACTTCTCCCTTCCTGTTGGAGTTCCTGGACTGAAAACTCCCTCTCTGATGTCAACAATACTCCATTTGGCTTCCTCAGTCACCGCCTCAGCCTGGCATGTTCAGTTCGCATCGCTCTTACGGATCGTCCTGAGTCTCCTGTCCCTTGTTGGAATAGTATGACAGAGGCCTGGCTTGTACTAGAGTGGAAATAAGGTGCACACAGAAATGGTGTGTTGTCTTCCTCGGCGGAATTCTTTTGAGGGAAAATTTGTATTTATCGTCTATTATTGAATTCTTGTCTTTGTTTTTGTTAGTTTAACCTTTTTAAGTTCTGTTTTACTATAATGTTTGTATCACATTGTGTTAGTTACAGACCTGATTTGACCTGGAAAGTAAGACAGAGTTACTGTATTGCAGCTTGTTTGTTCGAAAGGCAAACCCTGTGACTGAGTTGGTTGGGAGACTCGTAGTCTCTCCCCGCATACTATACTACATAAATGAGTCTGTGCCACTTCAGAGCCCCAGCTGCTGATTTGAGGTGGGAACAATTGAATGACTCACAGGTTGTATTACCAATGAGAGAATGGTTCATTTCACAAAAGTCAACAGTCTGGTTGGGTGGTGCCGCGTCTGATCGCTAAAGTTGTTACTGGTTGGTGGGTTCAGGATTACCAACCCACCAATCACTGGCCATGATTCTGACATCAGTTTGGAGCGAGGAGTGTCCCAGACCCAGAGAGACATCTGCAGCATGCAGTAACGTAGTGTATCGGCGTAAGAACTCTCACGGGTTTGCTGTTGAGACTAGGACACTGATAAATGGCTTGTACTCAACATGACTTAGGGCATGGTGCCACATTTTGTTACATTTCAGATATTTTTATGGACTTTTTTTTCCAAAGGGGAAAAAAAAGTATATTTTAAGCTTTGTGTTTTACAGTAAGACTTGTATCTACATGTGGTCAATATAGGTGTTACTTTACAGATGAGCTCTGGATATGTTGTCTTTGTTTCTGTGCTATTTTCCACGGAATGTGTAAACCATCACGTAATGAAGTGGAAATGATGCATCCACAGTTACTGTAGGGATTTTTGAATTGTGGCAGATTTTCTTGTCCCAGCTAATATGCAACATAATTTTACTTTACACTCCATTCCTTAGACCTGTATTTGGGATGTTCTCGGCATCATCCTGTAGACCCCATAGCATACACGTGGGATCATGATCATCGCAATCAGACTAAAACCTGCTTATAATTCCAAGCAGCTAATAAATCATCATCTTACTAATACACTTCCTAACAGGCTTCTCGTCATGTTTTCATTGGATTCCTGCTCACTGCAGGGACCATCTTGCCAAATTCACTTAAAGTGACTTCTAAAAGCTATTGTCTTTTCTTTCTTTTTTCAAATCAATGATCTTTCTCCTACTTGGCAGCCTCTTCAGGGAGACGGGGTGTGGCTGTAGTTTTGGACTCCCTCCTGTAGTTCTGGAAGATTGTGAACAGCTGTGTTCTCCCTAATGGGGCACTCATCCCTCTTAAGTTTGCTGTATCAGGGATAGCCATTTAGATGGTGTCAAATCGGTTCTCCAAAATAAAATTTCCAGATGTGACAATTTGTGACTGTGATTTTTTAAAGAGTTTTTCACAGAGGTATGTGTCAATCCCTTTGTTTTCCGATGTAGGCACAAGAAGATTTTGTTCTTGTAGAAATCTGTGAAGTTAGGCTAGCAGCAGTCGGTTTGCCACGTAAATGTGAAAATGTGGGTGGGATTTCTGAAATGGACACTTTGACTTTGAGGGGTGTCAAACTCATTTTAGTTCATGGGCCACATGCAGAAAATGTATGAATGATGAAAACTCAATGTTTTCCTGTTTCTTTTAGTGTAAATAAATAATAGTTTTTGCTTAGGGTTATCTCAGCTACCATTTAGTGATGAATACAGAAAACATGAATAGGCTACTTAATATTTAACTTGCTCCTGAAACCTGGTACCTCTAACCTTCACAAGTACATCACATTGGATTGAAGGACTTTTTAAGTGCATTTTTTACACTTGCAAGGTCATCCTGTGGGCTGGATTGGACCCTTTGGTGGGTCAGTTCTGGCCCCCCAGGCCCTATGTTTATTCATTTGACATGGGCAAATGCCCTATTGATCCTCTGCAATGTATTTTATGACTACTACACGCTTACCAAACTGATCCCAAAATTTGTGGGTTTCCATACAGGAAAATGTTTGATAATGTTTTATTTGTAGGCCTACTTGTGAATACCACATCCACAAATGCAAATACATTCTTCACCATATTTTACTTTTTTTTATGAATATGTGTACAGTATGTAGGCCTATAAGCCACACAGGATCATAAACACGCTTATATTTCCAGATATTAGTTCAATGTGAACGAAAGCTTTGAGTCGGAGGCAAGATTAAAAAAACAACTAAAACTTACAATAGCCTAGCCTACACGATGTGATTTTTTTTTATTTTTTTTTAATAAAGTGCAGCATTAATTTTATTGTGTGTGGCGGGGGCCTGGGAGTGTAGGAAGCATTCGTAGGAAGTGAAATAATACTATTGTCTCAAAGTGGTACCCTGAACACGTATTCAGTCTCCCTTGGTGGTCCGCTCTGCTTTTTTTTCTCGCCCCGCCAGCCCCAGTCTTTTTGTCCAAGTGGTCTTGCCGTAGCTAGCTCGCGCATGTGCAAACTGATTCTTGAATCTCGAGCTGTCGCGTATTATTTCATGGCGATATCGTTTCAGAAGTTGAATTTACAAACGGAAAACTCGTGTGTGCTGAATACATCACAAATATATAAAGTTGAAGCGGGACTCCGTTTAACTCTGAAAGGAAGAAGAAGCTCTTATGAGACTCGTGAATGGTTTAGCTGTGAAGCTAACGTTAGCTGTGAAGCTATTGGAGCTTTGAAGGACAACGTTTGTCAGTAAATGGTTCAGGAGGAGAAGTTCCTGTCACTGTGTGAAAATGTCCAATGTCAGTCAGGAGGGAGACCAGCTTCAGGAGGATCCAGAGCCCCCACACATTAAAGTGGAACAGGAGGAACTCTGGATCAGTCAGGATGGAGAGCAGCTTCAGGGGGACCCAGAGCCACCACTTAAGGAGGAACAGGAGGAACTCTATGTGAAGAGTGAATATGATGAAGAGAAACCTCAGTCGTCACAGCTTCATCAAAGCCAAACTGAGGAGAACAGAGAGGCAGAGCCTCTAGCCAGCAGCTCAACTGAACAGATGAAAACAGAAGCTGGTGGAGAGGACTGTGGAGTATCAGAACCAGCCGGGGACTTATATTCAGCTAGTAATTTACAACCAACTTGTGATGACAAGACTTCAGACTCTTCTGAACCTGAGACTGAAGACAGTGATGAAGAATGGATGCATCAGTCAGGTTTAGACTCAAAGAAAAACAGTGAAGTTCTTGGGAAGAAACTATTTATTTGCTCAGTCTGTGATGAAGGTTTTGGTCGTAAAGGAGACTTGAAAAGACACATGAGAGACCACACACGAGAGAAAGGCAAGAGAGGAATGTTTAATTGCTCAGTCTGTGGTAAAGGTTTTGGTCGAAAAGGATGCTTGAAGAGGCACATGATAGTCCACACAGGGGAGAAAGAATTTACCTGCTCAGTCTGTGGTAAAGGTTTTGGTGATAAAAGCGCTTTGAAAAGACACATGAAAATCCACACAGGAGAGAACCAATTTAATTGCTCATTCTGTGGCAAAGGTTATGGTAGTAAGGGATACTTGAAGACACACATGATGGTCCACACAGGTGAGAAACAATTGAATTGTTCAATCTGTGGTAAAGGTTATGGTAGTAAGGGATCCTTGAAGACACACATGATAGTCCACACAGGTGAGAAACAATTTAATTGTTCAATCTGTGGTAAAGGTTATGGTAGTAAGGGACACTTGAAGACACACATGATAGTCCACACAGGAGAGGAACAATGTAATTGCCCAATCTGTGGTAAAGGTTTTTGTCGTAAAGCAGCATTGAAAAGACACGTGATCATCCACACAAGAGAGAAACACATGAGAGCAATGGTTAATTGCTCAGTTTGTGCTAAAGGTTTCAGATGTAACAGAGACTTGAAGAGACACATGCTAGTCCACACAGGAGAGAAAGAATTTAATTGCTCAGTCTGTGGTAAAGGTTTTGGTCAAAAAGGAGACTTGAATAGACACATGATAATCCACACACGAGAGAAAGAATTTAATTGCTCAGTCTGTGGTAAAGGTTTTGGTAATAAAATAGTCTTGAAGAGTCACATGATAGTCCACACAGGAGAGAAACAATCAATTTGCTCAGTCTGTGGTAAAGGTTTTGGTCATAGGGGACACTTGAGTGAACACATGATAATCCACACACAAGAGAAAGAATTTAATTGCTCAGTCTGTGGTAAAAGATTTGGTCGTAAAGAACACTTGAAGAAACACATGAGAATCCACACAGGAGAGAGAAAATTTAATTGCTCAGTCTGTGGTAAAGGCTTTCGTCAAAAAGAATACTTGAAGACACACATGATAGTCCACACAGGTGAGAAATTTTTTAATTGCATAGTCTGTGGTCAAGGTTTTGGTCATAAAGGACACTTGAAAACACACATGACAATCCACACAGGAGAGAAAGAATTTAATTGCTCAGTCTGTGGTAAAGGTTTTCGTCAAAAAAGTGCCTTGAACAGACACATGATAATCCACACAGGAGAGAAACAATTTAATTGCCCAGTCTGTGGTAAAGGTTTGGGTCAAAAAGGACACTTGAAAAGGCACATGTCAATCCACACAGGAGAGAAATAATTTAATTGCTCATTCTGTGATAAAGGCTTTGGTGATAAAAGTGTCTTATTGGTCCCAAAGCTTTTTCTGCTGGTTTATATCCAGAGAATCATAATTATAGTAAAAATGAATTAACATAGATCTCATCTCGGCTTGCTTAATGGCAAAAAAGGAATGGCACTGTTATGCAAAATGGTTCAAAGACCAAGCACCACTAAATGGATAAGGCAGATGTTAAGATTAATTGACATATTAAAGGCTAAACAGCATATATTTGAGAATATATGGATATGCCCTTCATTAATTATGTTCAGGGTTTAAATTTAACAGATGAGTGAATGACTTAAGGTGGTGAGGACAATACAGTTTCTGAGCTTGTAGTTTCTTAATTATTTCTGTTGTGTATATATTTTTTTCCTAAATACTGAATATATGTACCTATTGCAAGTAATATACTAAATTTTGCTTAGATTACCTATGTAAAAAGAGGAGGCGCAGTCTTGTTGTTTTGTGAGTTTTGGCTTAATGCAGCAATTTTATCTTCTATTTTATAATATAAGAATGTAAAAAGCTAAAGGTGATAAAGGATAAAGGATAAAAATTACAATTGCTATCTGTGATGGATGGGGGATTTGAGTTTATGTATGCGAGTATGCGGGTACTGTGGATGTGTGTGTGTGTAGCTTTGTTGTGTTGTCCTGTGTTTATGTATCAAAAGAAAAAACACTTTAAAAATGCATCACTAAAAATTGCTATTTGTGGTAAAAGTTTTTAGTCAAAATTGAAATAATAGCCGTTCAAAAGTGTTCCTTTTTACAGAAATAGGGATATATAGTGTCTTCACCATTTTTTACTAGTGTCCGAATTGTCAACTGTTAATTTTAGTCACTATATAGACAAACTCCACAACATGCATTCAAAATTTCCCCCAGCGTAGTTCCTGTTGAAGTGTTTGCTGCAGTTTGCAGTACAATAACTGACAGGACATACCGTAAAACCTCAAATAAATGGTAAGCTAGGTTCCAAACTGTTCCCGAGCAACACAATTTCGTGAAAACTGTAACTTGTTTGATCGTTACCCATATAGCATATAGGCTAGTTCACTACAACACTACATGGGGAATAGTGAGTGAGTGAATGAGTGAACCATTCCGAACACAGCTATGAGACATGAAAGTGAAACCAAGACCTATGATCCTAAAGCCCTTTGAGACATGCTTGTGATAAAGGACTATATATCAATAAGATTAGATCTGTAAAATCATTCCTCAGTGATCTTCACCATTTTTTCCATGAGATCCTCACTGGCAGGACAAAGTCAAGGAGAGCCACTTGTACTGCAAAACACCAAAAGCCACCCAACTAAGCATATCTGCATAGTACTAAATCTGTAAACCATAACGTTATGAAGTGGCAATTGTGCATCAGTTGTCTTATTTTGCCCAGTGAATGTGTAGCCTACATTTTGAAAAGCATTGAAGCCTATTCATGTCTGCATCTGCCAGCGGGCCATAGGCATAATAGCCTATTCCACTACAGGAGAGATGATGTTCTCTGAAATTAGGTGGAAAGTATCCACATACATGTAGTGGGTATCGGATATCAGTACCCAAAAAATTCAATATTGTGCATCCATATCATAGAATGATGAGAGTGAAGGGATTTTTCACATTGCACTGTAAATCTCAGGATGCTAAAAATAAGTGTGAAATATAAATGAACTGTGTGTAATGCTTTGCTTTATCATACAAGAGTTTCATGATTCAATACAACCATGGTAGGCTACAATGTAATACATTCAAATGAGAACAAAAATGTGACTGCAGAATAATGTTTATTTCTGAGCCACAAAAGTATCTAATAAAAAAAACATTCCTGTCCTTTTACATCTTTATTTGCATTACAATAATGTAAATAATGGATATGTAGGCTATACCCCTACCCTCACTATGGCTGCTGAAGTGGAGATAGGGGCCGTGCTCTGTAGGGGGGCGAGATAATGTACATTAACTAAGTAAAAAAACAAAAACAAAAACGTTGAAGTAAAAAAAAAAAACATTACGACTGACACATTTCAATTCAAACGGTTGTTTATTATTTTAAATTTCCATAAACTCGCCTATGGGCGTGTTCTGTATTTAAGGGCGTGCTCTGTACCTAGGGGGGCGTGCTCTGTACTGGCCCCGGCCGGAGCTGGACCCTTCTCGCGAACGCGTGATTCAGCAGTCGCGCATGATGGCGGGCATGAAACGTTCTTGATATGAGGAGCAGTCGCGTATTAGTTCCCGGTTATATCGTTTCAGAATCAGAAGTTGAATTTACAAACAGAAAACTCGTGTGTGCGCGGTTGATATTATCACGAATATATAAACTTGAACCCGGGACACTCTGTTTAACTCTGAAGAGAAGGATCAGCTCTTCTCTTATGGGACTCATGTGAATGGTTTAGCTGTGAAGCTAACGTTAGCTGTGAAGCTATTGGATTGGAGCTTTGAAGGGTAATCTCTCGAGACTTTCGATTTGCATCGAAAATCTGTCGGCAGGCTCCGTCAAAAGGGGTGCAACAGCGCTCGCACGCATGCTGCGTTTACCGATCAAAATGAAGTGAACGTGACCGGTGTGTAGTCAAAACTTAGCATTTTCAGCATATAGCAAGTTGCTACTAGCAACGAGCTAGAGTTATTGTTGTTTCATAGCGACGGACGGATTTGAGAAATGAGAGCGATCCATGGGCAGAGCCGGTCGGTTGGAGCCAATAGCAGAGCTTGCAGCTTGCCTAGCTAGCAGCTTGCCTCTTGAGTTCCTGTTACACCACATTGAAACGGGCTGCCCCCAGAGGTTAGAGAGGTTTTTTGTTTAACCGATGGGTTCACACGTTGTTTGACGCATAACGTTTGTCAGTAAATAGTTCAGGAGGAGAAGTTCCGGTCACTGTGAAAATGTCTAATGTCAGTCATCAGGGAGACCAGCTTCAGGAGGATCCAGAGCCCCCACACATTAAAGAGGAACAGGAGGAACTCTGGATCAGTCAGGAGGGACAGCAGCTTCAGGAGGATCCAGAGCCCCCACACATTAAAGAGGAACAGGAGGAACTCTGGGTCAGTCAGGAGGGAGAGCAGCTTCAGGGGGACCCAGAGCCACCACACATTAAAGAGGAACAGGAGGAACTCTGGGTCAGTCAGGAGGGAGAGCAGCTTCAGGAGGACCCAAAGCCACCACACATTAAAGAGGAACAGGAGGAACTCTGGATCAGTCAGGAGGGACAGCAGCTTCAGGGGGACCTGGAGCCCCCACACATTAAAGAGGAACAGGAGGAACTCTGGATCAGTCAGGAGGACCCAGAGCCCCCACACATTAAAGAGGAACAGGAGGAACTCTGGATCAGTCAGGAGGGACAGCAGCTTCAGGAGGATCCAGAGCCCCCACACATTAAAGAGGAACAGGAGGAACTCTGGGTCAGTCAGGAGGGAGAGCAGCTTCAGGGGGACCCAGAGCCACCACACATTAAAGAGGAACAGGAGGAACTCTGGGTCAGTCAGGAGGGAGAGCAGCTTCAGGAGGACCCAAAGCCACCACACATTAAAGAGGAACAGGAGGAACTCTGGATCAGTCAGGAGGGACAGCAGCTTCAGGGGGACCTGGAGCCCCCACACATTAAAGAGGAACAGGAGGAACTCTGGATCAGTCAGGAGGACCCAGAGCCCCCACACATTAAAGAGGAACAGGAGGAACTCTGGATCAGTCAGGGGGGAGAGCAGCTTCAGGGGGACCCAGAGCCCCCACACATTAAAGAGGAACTGGACGAACTCCATGTGAAGAGTGAATATGAGGAAGAGAAACTTCAGTCGTCACAGCTTCATCAAAGCCAAACTGAGGAGAACAGAGAGGCAGAGCCTCTAGCCAGCAGCTCAACTGAACAGATGAAAACAGAAGCTGGTGGAGAGGACTGTGGAGTATCAGAACCAGCCGGGGACTTATATTCAGTTAGTAATTTACAACCAACTTGCGATGACAAGACTTCAGACTCTTCTGAACCTGAGACTGAAGACAGTGATGAAGAATGGATGCCTCAGTCAGGTTTAGACTCAAAGAAAAACAGTGAAGTTCTTGGGAAGAATCTATTTATTTGCTCAGTCTGTGATGAAGGTTTTGGTCGTAAAGGAGACTTGAAAACACACATGAGAGACCACACACGAGAGAAAGGCAAGAGAGGAATGTTTAATTGCTCAGTCTGTGGTAAAGGTTTTGGTCGAAAAGGATGCTTGAAGAGGCACATGATAGTCCACACAGGGGAGAAAGAATTTACCTGCTCAGTCTGTGGTAAAGGTTTTGGTGATAAAAGTGCTTTGAAAAGACACATGAAAATCCACACAGGGGAGAAACGATCCCTTTGCTCAGTCTGTGGTAAAGGTTTTTTTGATAAAAGCGCCTTGAAAATACACGTGAAAATTCACACAGGAGAGAGAGAATTTATTTGCTCAGTCTGGTAAAGGTTATGGCCGTAAGGGAAACTTGAAGACACACATGATAGTCCACACAGGTGAGAAGCAATTTAATTGCTCACTCTGGTCAATGTTTTGGTCTTAAAGTAAACTTGAAGACACACATGATAGTCCACACAGGTGAGAAGCAATTTAATTGCTCACTCTGTGGTAAATGTTTTGGTCTTAAAGTAAACTTGAAGGCACACATGATAATCCACACAGGAGAGAAACAATCCCTTTGCTCAGTCTGTGGTAAAGGTTTTGGTAATAAAGGACACTTGAAGACACACATGATAATCCACACACGAGAGAAAGAATTTTATTGCTCAGTCTGTGGTAAAAGATTTGGTCGTAAAGAACACTTGAAGTCACACATGAGAATCCACACAAGAGAGAAAGAATTTTATTGCTCAGTCTGTGGTAAAGGTTTTCGTCATAAAGTATCCTTGGACACACACATGATAGTCCACACAGGTGAGAAACAAATTAATTGTTCAGTCTGTGGTAAAGGTTTTGGGAATAAAGGACACTTGAAGAGACACATGAGAATCCACACAGGAGAGAAAGAATTTCCTTGCTCAGTCTGTGGTAAAAGATTTGGTCGTAAAGAACACTTGAAGAGACACACAAGAATCCACACAGGAGAGTAAACAAGTACGGTACTACAAGTACCTTCAGCTTAGAAGTTTTGTTAAAGCAAATCAAAATAATGCGCTGACCAAACCCCTATACTCATCACGAGCTATTACTCATCAAACTATCTGCACATGGATTTAAAACCTCAGCTATCAATTTGATGAAAAGTTATTTAACAGACAACAGTGTGTTATGTTTACTGGTATCCTGTCAAATATGAAATCGCTACAATGTGGACTTCCCCAGGGAAGCTGTCTTGGACAACTCTTATACTCCATATTTGTAAATGATTTGCCATGTGTACTAAAAAATGCATGCATGGCTATTTATGCTGATGATACTACAATGTATTTATCTGCAGAAAACACCAGGGAGCTTAGCAAAGTGCTTCAAGAAGAGTTGATGTAATGGGTTTCTGAAAACAGGCTAAAGTTGAACATCTCCAAAACCAAGAGTCTGATTATCAGCTCTAGGCATGCCCTGAGGATGGATCAAAATCTTTGCAAGGGGTCACTATTGAGCAGGTTAAAGATACCAAATTATTGGGTGTCACCCTGGATGGAATACTTTCATGGTCAACCCACATTAATAACATTGCTGGCAAAATGAGCAGAGGCATCTCCATAATTAGAAGGAGTGCTTCTTTTTTTAACTGAGATAACAATTAAACAAGTAATACAATCTTTAGTCTTATCCCGCCTCAATTATTGCCCAACAGTCTGGTCTAGTGCTTCAAAACAAGAGCTTAACAACAAGCTCCAGCTCATAGTTCACTACAACACTACATGGGGAATAGTGAGTGAGTGAATGAGTGAACCATTCCGAACACGGCTAATAAATGGTAAGCTAGGTTCCAAACTACCGTAGGTTCCAAAGCTAGGTTTGTGAAAACTGTAACTTGTTTGATCGTTACCCATATAGGCTAGTTCACTACAACACTACATGGGGAATATAGTGAAGGAGTGAACCATTCCGACATGAAAGTGAAACCAAGACCTATGATCCTAAAGCCCTTTGAGACATGCTTGTGATAAAGGACTATATATCAATAAGATTAGATATGTAAAATCATTGCTCAGTGATCTTCACCATTTTTTCCATGAGATCCTCACTGGCAGGACAAAGTCAAGGAGAGCCACTTGTACTGCAAAACACCAAAAGCCACCCAACTAAGCATATCTGCATAGTACTAAATCTGTAAACCATCACGTTATGAAGTGGCAATTGTGCATCATCCACAGTTGTCTTATTTTGCCCAGTGAATGTGTAGCCTACATTTTGAAAAGCATTTAAGCCTATTCATGTCTGCATCTGCCGCGGGCCATCATGATAGGCATAGTAGCCTATTCCACTACAGGAGAGACAATGTTCTCTGAAATTAGGTGGGTATCGGATATCAGAACAATTTTTTTTTTTTTATTTTGCATCCATATCATAGAATGATGAGAGTGAAGGGGTTTTTCACATTGCACTGTAAATCCCAGGATGCTAAAAATAAGTGTGAAATATAAATGAACTGTGTGTAATGCTTTGCTTTTATCATACAACCCAGCGTCCAGCGAGCACAAAACGTTTTTTCAACGTTGATTTTTAGGGTCACCGGTTGTTCACTTCATTGTGATAGGGTAAAGATATTGACTGTATAATAAAGAATGGCCTGCAGGGGGCGAACGGTCTGTGGACTTCTGTTTTTTGACATATGGCATTTTGGCCATTGCCAACTTTGATCTTGACACAAGTCCAGGGGTTTCCCACAGAGCATGGCCTGCTATTGGTCAGTGATCGGCGAGCTGTGTGATCAGTGGACAAGCGACCTGTCAATCACGCCCCAAAACATAGTCTGCAACTACAACAACATAGTCTGAAACTAGCGATTGAGACCATAAACACATTAGGAAAGTGTTTACTGAGGCCATACTTGAGGCTTAAAAACAAAAGTCCACAAACCAATGGGTCGCCCCCTGCAGGCAAAGAGGACACTTCCGCATTGGCTTCAATTGTGAGAAACAGAGCTACCCCTTGTGTGTAACACATTTATTGTCATGAACACCCTGTGTTTTTCATGGCTCCCAAGCCAGGACTGGGAGCCCAGTTACCTAGCCTGACATCGCCAGACCAATTTGCAAATGCCAGAGCAAATAAAACATGAGCTTTCGTCAAGTTCCCAGGCTAGTAGTCTACCAGTTACCCACATTGGGTATAACTGGGTAACATTTTCTCATTTATTGCAGTGGGGAGCAAGTGGCTAGAACACAGCTCGGGGTGAGGATTGAGAACTCCTTTTGAGCAGCCATACTCTGATCCCCTTGTTGCCATGCACTCTGGAACAACTTGTCCAGCTAGGATGCCTTTCAGTGGATGTGAAATATCGCCCACCCCTCTGCTGAGGCCTCATCCAAAAGCCATGCAGGTTGCTCCTGGCTGCCACAAACCACCTTTCAGAGAGCTTTCCCCCCTTTAGGTGCCTTTGTTTTCAATTAGTGATGGACAGGGCGACATTCTTTTGCGTCTCTGTGTTGCAATAGCTTCAAATGGATCTATTGACAAGGGGGGAATGAAGTGCACAATGCCCAGAGGAGGAGTAGAGGAAGCAGGGAGAAAATCTCAAAAGCTTGGTTTGACATGATTGAACAGCTTACTAACAGCTCTATGGAGAGCCAAAGTTTTAGGCCTCCAGCCATCTTTGCTTTCCCCCAGGCTGGTGCTCAGACTGCTGTGGTGAGATGCTGGCCTGCATGGCTCCACATCCAGGCCTTATCCACCCCAAATAAGTTTATCCATAAACACATTACATTTGGGCCCACTGTGTAGAAAAACACTAGCCTACTGCAGTTTTGTTGGTGATGATTACATTGTTATTCTGGAAGTTTGGGATTAGCCTACTCTAATCTAAGGAGCATGAACAATTGTTTAACCCCCAAGAAACAAGGTAAATTGATGGAATGCTTCCTGTTGAAGCAGGACTAGCTAGGCAGGACTTGTAGACTATGTAGCAGAAATGGGCTGTGCTGTTGTTGTCATGCAGGCTTAGTAGCCTAGTAATTACTGATGAGCACACACCCTTGAGGCAAGTTACAAATTAAGATAAGATCATTTCAGCTGAGACAAACTCATCTGCTTTTACACTATACTTTTATTTCAGATGCTCAGTAGTTATAGGTTCCTTGTTCAAGAGTGAATTGTCATTATTGAGAGGTAATTTAACTTTGCCCTGAAGAAAATTACTGCACCATAAAATTCATAGGTAGGTAGGTAGGTAGGTAGGTATTATGTATTATTGTGTCATGCATACTTCAGTATGCCCAGCCCGCATGGTCTTACAAGACACCATTGATTGCTTCATAGCCAGAAACATAGTGCAGCACATAGGTTTAGGCTACATCATTGTAGACTATACATTAGTATTCACATTACAAAATCAGAATCACCATCAATAACCTAAACGACAACATTATCATCATCACCAACCAACACTAATAGCATCAATGACAGCATCAAGGAGATAGAGAAAAGAAAAGGAAAATAAACAGACAGCCATTATATTTGGCACCTCAGGCCATCTAGAGTAGAGCTCTTAGTTTGAATGTGACTGGGAGGATAGAAAATGAAATACATAAATGTTAATTAAATAAAGTATCTTAATTAAACAAGTGTTCTAGTTTTTGGTCATCTGTCCACCAAAATATTTCAGAGTTTTGTTGAAGGATGTCATTGAACAATATATCTCTTAGGTCATCATAATTTGTACAATATAAAAGAAAATGAGACTCGCTTTCCGCTTCTCCCAGATCACAGAGCTCACATAATCGGTTCTCCTCTGGAATATTTTCGAATCGTCCAACCTCAATGGCCAGAATACCAGCTCTCAGCAGGGCCGTAACCAGAGTTCCGAAATAGGGGAGGTCCAGCAAGGGGAGGCGGATTCGGATTCGGCGAAAAAAAATTGCGTTTTTCCCCCCTTTTTTAGCCATATTTAGAGTAATATATCATTTTAAATCAACATTAGGATTATACTGTTGTGATGTCATTATTCAGTATATTCTCTTTCATGTCACCACCTGCTCAGCTCTCCTGTCAACATAATTGTAACTAACAAACACAAACTGTTTTAGCCAAATTCATATCAAAATGACACCTACAAACACAGGTACACAACCCAAGCCGTACACAACACACAAAGTCATCATCGATAATAAAAAAAACATACAGAGGGACATTTATTTATTCCTGATAGGAACGATTGAAAAATAAAATAAAATATATTATGTTGTTTTTAACTTTACACCACCTCTTTTTGTTACTTATTGGGTCATGAAACTGAAACCATGCATATAGCCACCTGCATACCTGACTTCGGGAGCTTGGCAATTGGCATCATGCATGATTACAATGAGATGCACCCACTTTAAACCTGAATAAAGTAATAAAACCACTAGTAAACCAGTAGGCGGCGCCTGGCCTGCTGTTCAGTGAGTGGCCTGGCCTGGCCTGGCCTGGCCTGGCCTGCAAAATTTTTTTTTTTTTTTTTTTTTTTTTTGCAGGCTGAAATATTAGGGGAGGTCCGGACCTCCCCGTCCTCATAGCTAGTTACGGCCATGGCTCTCAGCTGTGCAACCACTGTGCAACCAAGGATCTTTGGCTTCTTGATAAACAAGATGTAACATACAGTTCAGGGCCAAAACTACATTTGAGATTCACATAAGTCCTTAATTTAGGCTTTGGCAGTACATTTTCAAGCCATTTTTATTCAAATTTCAGTGGAAGCTTGTGTTTGAAAAGGTTTACATTACAGCACAAGTTATTTCTATAAATATAAACCATATAAACTTCCTCAAAGATAGATATTCATCAAAGATTCATATTTGGATTGTGCCTGTGGTGCTTAGTAGTTTACAGTGAGCTTATCGTACTTTATTACTTTATGGTAGGCTATAATATCTCATATATCAATTCATGTAGGAACATAATACTACATGAGTCTGTAAATTCAATTGATATCTTATCATAGCCACTTGTGACATTTTTACCATCTTGGTGGTATCACTAGTCTAAAAATATTAATTCAACTAGGCCACTGCGGTTTGCTGTGAATATTTCAGAGAACTAAATTGTAGGCTCTTATCATGTTGGTAAATGCAATTGCATTGCGAGACACACACACACACACGCACGCACGCACGCTCGCGCGCGCACACACACACACACACACACACACACACACACACACACACACACACACACACACACACACACACACACGTACACACGTACACACACTCACACACACACACACACACACACACACACACACACACACACACACACACACACACACACACACACACACACACACACACACACACACACACACCATGTGTTATCTGATTACTACATAGTTTCCAAGTAACTTAACCGGTAGGTTGCACATTTTCGGTGTATTGGCGGCAGATGCGGTGATACAAGGAAGACTGGGCGGAGCTCCAGTCAGAGTTCATAGCACAACAACACTGACTGACTACCGCTTGATCCGGTTATCGGTGTGTTTGTCAAGGCAGCAGATGCACCGTCCCCCCGGCGTTAAGTCCGCTAAGAACCCACTAGTCCAATTAAGCATGAGGGGCATATGACGGGACCCAGGCGGCATGTCTCCCCACTGCTCGGCTCGGCCATGGAGATGAGCGCTGCTCCTGGAGACGACAGTCCGCCATCAGCAGACATGCACAAGCTGGACTGAAAGCGAGCCGCAGTCAGTGCAGTGTTGCTGGTGTATTTTCAGCGCTATTGTCGCCGTTTAGACTCGGTACAGTCGGCCTCTGCACAGTACAGGCCTTGACGCACGTCATTTGGCGACGCGACGGAGTTTCCTCGGACTATTTCTGGAGGTGGATCGTTATCATGGGAACCTACACTGATGTGTTGCTTGTCACTGCCAACGTCGGATCACTCTTTGACAATGTAAGTAGACTCATGAGAAGACAGTTGCAACTGGACTCCCTATTTGTATACTGCAATGCTGCCTGGAATTCTGCAATGTGCGTAAATGTTCATGTTGTTCTAGGCTAATGAAGAAATAGTTGGTGGAAAGGCCCAACTAGTACAGGCGGCAAGTTTTACGATGTGCAGGCTCCATTATTTCTCTTATTAAGTGTTTTTGCCTGAACATTTTAGCTAAAAGGTGCACAGAGAAATAGCCAGTTGAACATGGTGTCAAATGTGTCAAAAGTCGGCGCCCCTGACGCGCGTATTGACCTGCTCTCACCTAAAAGTCACGGTCTATACCAGTGGTTCTCCGAGGAGCACCAGGGGTTCCAGGGGGTCCCCAGCAAATTGATGAATAGTTAAAAAATAATGTCGTAAGTTTCACACACAAATTACATAATTAGAGAATGGAGAATAGTGACTGTTTCACTGTTAGCCCTCTACCCAGAGATAGTCATGGAATTCTGTACAAAATCATATGAGTCATCATCATCATCATCATTTCCTTTATTTTACGTTTATTTTACCAGGTAGGTATCTGTCAATAAAAAAATATTCTCAGCTTGGTTGCATATCTCCACTTGACACCCATCATGACTTTTTGCTGTAGGCTAGGCCTCAATTCTGTAGGCTTGTACTAAATTAGTTGATATTTGTTTTTATTTCCCCCTTAAACGTCCATGACCTTGACATATCATTCAGTCTTTGGTTGTGATGTCTGCCTGCAATCCCTGATTGGGGGGGATCGCTTCAGTATTCCTATAGGGACTTAGTTACAATGTGTCTGTGGTACTGTTTAGTGAGTTTATGGTAAGTGTTTCATAGCTTATGGCATTTTCCATCTCCTCTGGCGCCACTACAGCATTCCTACAATACTCCCACCGGGAATATAGTTCATAGCCCCGGTGTGATATTTGTGTTTCCCTGTAATAGAGCTGTTCTAAAATGTTGGCAAACTCTGCATAAGAGTCTCTGCACTCTCTCCACAGTGTTCTTAGTTTTGGGCTAGGCTCTGCTGTCATAAACTCTCAGACACTGTGTGGGGGAGGAGGGCCCTCTTACACGAATGGAAATTTGGCTCAGGACCATGTTTCCGGTTGCCATATCTGGCCCCAATGAAAACATGTTAGATCCCATTGTGGGACATATCTGTAAACAGATGGATATCTTCCCTTGGGGCCTTGAGCTTTTCTACTTATTTTGGCCCCTGATTTCTATAAACAAACACTTGTAAACATTCACCCAGCCTTCGGGATAAGGGCAAGACCTTAAGCACATCACAGGATAAATCCTATTGCTTTACAGTCCTCTCCTCTCCTGTCAGAGAGGTTAAGACTCAGCCATCCAGCTCTAAAAGCCACTCTGTGTCATCATCAGTGACATTTTCTCTGGCATATAGACAGCCAATGTGTGGCACACCATAGTATCCTGGAGATCATCTCTGTTGTTGATGCTGATAATAAAGACCTGTCCATTCAGAACATTGCCGCATAACTCAAGACTTTGACTTGCCTGCTGAAGATACACAAAATGTACCTTTGTATTTCAACACCTGGTGTAATTACCATGCAGTCACTGCATGGTAATTAGTGTGGCGTATTAATGGCATATATATGCTTGATGTTGTGCAAAAAAAAAAAAACGACTTCCCCCTTTATTTTATACAAATTAAATGATGTGCATGGACTTTAAGAACATACCAGTAGATCATTGCCAATCACACTGGTAGGGCAATTGAACCAATTTCCCCTGAAATTATTAGAACGCCTGGAGTAATAAAGCCTTAACTTAAGCACTGTGTTGGATCCAGAAAAGACTCCCAGTTGCCATGCTTCTCTCAAAAGTCAAGATGAAGTTGTGCTATAGTTTCACTCAAGACCTCTCTTGCTAGGCTTGCCTGGTCTTGTTACTGGTATTCGCTTTTGCCACAGAACAAAGTGCTTTGCAATAAGAACAACAGAAATCTTGAAGGGAACATGGAGAGCACAGACCTCCGCCAAGGTTCTTGCTATTATTGCTTGTTTGTGAATCGGATCCAGATCCACTCCCAAATGTAATGGGTTCTGCTACACCCTTCCACAGAGTTTCATGAAAATCGGTCCAGTATTCTTTTCCCGTAATCCTGCTGACAAACAAACAAACAAACAAACAAACAAACAAACAAACAGACAAACAAATGCCATAAAAACATAACCTCCTTGGTGGAGGTAAATAGCCTATGGCAGGGGGTTTTCAAAGTCTGAGACTGTGGGCCTCCCTGCAGACAAAGCTTGGAAAAAGGCGTCCCCCCCTTGCTCAATTCCTGGATGCCTATGGGATCATGATTATATTATTTGATCCCATAGACACTCAACGATTGAGCCAAGATAGCCTGATATTGCTGTTTGACATACTTCAGACTATCTACCAAATACATAAGAAAAAGTCTGAAGGCATTTATTAGTAAAATAAAGTGGGATAATACAGTAAAATTCCACAAACCACTGTATCTCTTTAACTAAATCACACATGTTTAGGCTAGGCTAGGTTATTTCTATGTGATCTCCTTTTGATAACAAATTATTCTTTTTTTACTTACATTCACTGAGCCTCCCCCGAAACTGCTTGGAGCCCCCCTGAGGAGGCCCGCCTCCCACTTTGAAAACCCCTGGCCTATGGTATCATGTCTTTCGAGGAGGTCGATTATAGAGAGAGTAAGGCGTCATCATTCAGAAACCAAGACGGGGGAAAACAGAAACCCCCCCTCCAATCGTGGCGTTCTCCTATGTCGCGTGCACGGTGTGTGTTGCACAAAAAAGATCATATATACAGATGATGAACACTCCAACTTACTTCCTTGACAGCTAGATCCACATTTTTCTTCTCGCCAATTCTCAATGGCTTCCTTGTTTTGCTCAGGAGTACAAAATAACTTTAATTGGTGATTTTTTACATTTGTTGTCTGCGCAGCCCACCACACATTCACAACAGCTTTTAGCTATGTTTAATTCAAGGAAAATGATGCTGGTGTGTGGAAATGAACGGAGCTTTTCCCCCGTGATGGGCGTGGCCTATTTCATGCAGTGTCTCTATACACCCATCAGAGAGATGTGGCTTTGAAAGTTTCATGCTATGGGCGGGTAGTGTAGACTAGAGGTAAACACACTCGTGAGTCGTCTACCACTGCCGAGACCTGGGTTCAATTCCCGACAGCGGCAGCAGGACTTCCAGCTTGGTCAGACAGACACAATTGGATGTGTCTGCGGGTAAGAAGTCAGTAGGGTATGTGTCCTGGTCACTGCACTAGTGCCTCCTCTGGTCGGCCGGATGTGCCTGTTTGGGGGGGAAGGGGAACTGGGGGAATAGCATGATCCTCCCATGTGCTACGTCCTGCCGGTGAAACGCCTCGCTGTCAGGTGAAAAGAGGCGGCTGGCGAGTGCACATGTGTCGGAGGAAGCATGTGCTAGTCTACAACTCTCCCCAGAACGGCAGATGGGTGGAGCAACGACCAGGTCAGCAGGGGGAATTGGCCAAGTACAATTGGGGAGAAAATGGGAGACAAGCAAAAAAAATGATGGGCCGACCCCCATCGACCTCTGAGCCTTCTACATGATCGGACCATCATGATTATCTGTTCCAATTAAAAGTTTGCAGATTTAATAATAAAAAAGGCCAACTCCGCTCAACCGCGACGTGCGGGCGGCATTAAACAAGTGTACCCTATCCCCACTTCAGAGAAGCGGTAGAGCGGAGAAGAGGAGGGGAGGATAAGCAGAAGTCGGTTGTGTTGTTGTGAAATTGTTAAGACAAAGAAGAAACTTCACGTTCTTTCCTGTTTTCAACCCAATCTGAGTAATGTCTTCAACTGTGAATCCAATCCGCCTGTTTCCATGTTTCCATTACATAGGCTGTTAGGTTAAAAACTGAGCCCACATGAATCTAACGTTAGCCGCCAGTAATCCTGCCTGTTTTCTGCCAGCTAGCTAGTTAAATTCAACACACACACACACACACACACACACACACACACACACACATACACACGTTGTTGCTCGGAAACAACGTGTTGCAATGGGAGAGAGTCAGTGAACAGAATGGATTTGTGTGGGCTACATGAGCAGACACAACTTGTTTGTGCCGTACAGTAGAATGAGACATGAGGTGCCCGTCAGGTCACAGTGGCTGAGCTGCAGCCAGCCCCGTCACACTCACATGCAAATTCACTATGCAAAGTCCATCGCTCAGCTGGTCTGAGGCCAGCCAGCCCGGCAGGAGGCCGTACATGACGGCCCCACTTCAATGGCAGCACAGGACTCTGCCTGCCCGCCCGTTCCCTGCGGCTTTGAGGATATGACGCGTTTAAATTAATGCTGCAGGGTGAGCAGGAATGGCTAGCGCTCGATCAGAGAATAGTGGACTGGTATGATGATCAGAGAAGCTGCATGCCCGGGATATGACAATCTCAACGTAAATGGGGATACGTAGAATCTCAACGTAAATGTGAAACAACACGTGGACATTTTATGTTTCTATTACATTGGTATTTTACATTTCTGCAAACCTACAATCTCAAATAAAATGGCAGTTAACGCAAATGAACCATTAGTTATCTTTAGGCAAGTATAACAACTTGGTTAAGGTTAGGAGTATTATGGTTTGGGTTAGGCTTACATAACAATATGCAGTAGAGTATGGTTGAAATATAGACCCCCCGTTTTTCTCCCCAATTGTACTTGGCCAATTCCCCCTGCTGTCCCGGTCATTGCTCCACCCCCACTGCCAATGCTTCCTCCGACACATGTGCAATCGCCAGCTGCTTCTTTTCACCTGACAGTGAGGGGTTTCACCGGCGTGGGAGGATCACACTATTCCCCCCCCCCCCCCCCCCCATTTCCCCTCCCCCCTGAACAGGCGGCCCGACCGACCAGAGGAGGCACTAGTGCAGCAACAGGACACATACCCTCAATCCGGCTTCCCACCCACAGACACGGCAAATTGTGCCTGTATGGACGCGCGACCAAGCCGCAGGTAACACGGGGGCTCGACCCTGCAACCTTTGTGTTGGTAGTCAGGGAATCTACCGCTGCACTACCCGGTTCAGAAACATTGATATTCTAGGTATTGCAGAAACGTATGCCAGCATTTTATTCTGGGGACCAGGCTGCTCAATTAGTGGGAATGGGAGGCTGTTCTCTGTTCCAGCTCCACTCTGTGATTTAGGCTGATAAGATGGCTGTATTTTTCCATAAAACTTTCCTCTAGTGCAGGCTAATGCAATACAATACAGACTAAATGTTCCCTAGTGCAGGTTAATGCATTACAATGCAGACTAAATGTTCCCTAGTGCAGGTTAATACAATACAACGCAGACTAAATGTTCCCTAGTGCAGGCTAATGCAATACAATACAGACTAAATGTTCCCTAGTGCAGGTTAATGCAATACAATGCAGACTAAATGTTCCCTAGTGCAGGTTAATGCAATACAATGCAGACTAAATGTTCCCTAGTGCAGGTTAATGCAATACAATACAGACTAAATGTTCCCTAGTGCAGGTTAATGCAATACAATGCAGACTAAATGTTCCCTAGTGCAGGTTAATGCAATACAATGCAGACTAAATGTTCCCTAGTGCAGGTTAATGCAATACAATGCAGAGTAAATGTTCCCTAGTGCAGGTTAATGCAATACAATGCAGACTAAATGTTCCCTAGTGCAGGTTAATGCAATACAATACAGACTAAATGTTCCCTAGTGCAGGCTAATGCAATACAATACAGAGTAAATGTTCCCTAGTGCAGGTTAATGCAATACAATGCAGACTAAATGTTCCCTAGTGCAGGTTAATGCAATACAATACAGACTAAATGTTCCCTAGCGCAGGCTAATGCAATACAATACAGACTAAATGTTCCCTAGTGCAGGTTAATGCAATACAATGCAGACTAAATGTTCCCTAGTGCAGGTTAATGCAATACAATGCAGAGTAAATGTTCCCTAGTGCAGGTTAATGCAATACAATACAGAGTAAATGTTCCCTAGTGCAGGTTAATGCAATACAATGCAGACTAAATGTTCCCTAGTGCAGGTTAATGCAATACAATACAGAGTAAATGTTCCCTAGTGCAGGTTAATGCAATACAATACAGACTAAATGTTCCCTAGTGCAGGTTAATGCAATACAATACAGAGTAAATGTTCCCTAGTGCAGGTTAATGCAATACAATGCAGACTAAATGTTCCCTAGTGCAGGTTAATGCAATACAATGCAGAGTAAATGTTCCCTAGTACAGCTTAATGCAATACAGAGTAAATGTTCCCTAGTGCAGGTTAATTCAATACAATACAGACTAAATGTTCCCTAGTGCAGGTTAATGCAATACAATACAGAGTAAATGTTCCCTAGTGCAGGTTAATGCAATACAATGCAGAGTAAATGTTCCCTAGTGCAGGTTAATGCAATACAATGCAGAGTAAATGTTCCCTAGTGCAGCTTAATGCAATACAATACAGAGTAAATGTTCCCTAGTGCAGCTTAATGCAATACAGACTAAATGTTCCCTAGTGCAGGTTAATGCAATACAATACAGAGTAAATGTTCCCTAGTGCAGGTTAATGCAATACAATGCAGAGTAAATGTTCCCTAGTGCAGGTTAATGCAATACAATACAGAGTAAATGTTCCCTAGTGCAGGTTAATGCAATACAATGCAGACTAAATGTTCCCTAGTGCAGGTTAATGCAATACAATACAGAGTAAATGTTCCCTAGTGCAGGTTAATGCAATACAATACAGACTAAATGTTCCCTAGTGCAGGTTAATGCAATACAATACAGAGTAAATGTTCCCTAGTGCAGGTTAATGCAATACAATGCAGACTAAATGTTCCCTAGTGCAGGTTAATGCAATACAATGCAGAGTAAATGTTCCCTAGTACAGCTTAATGCAATACAGAGTAAATGTTCCATAGTGCAGGTTAATGCAATACAATGCAGAGTAAATGTTCCCTAGTACAGCTTAATGCAATACAGAGTAAATGTTCCCTAGTGCAGGTTAATGCAATACAATGCAGACTAAATGTTCCCTAGTGCAGGTTAATGCAATACAGAGTAAATGTTCCCTAGTGCAGGTTAATGCAATACAATACAGACTAAATGTTCCCTAGTGCAGGTTAATGCAATACAATACAGACTAAATGTTCCCTAGTGCAGGTTAATGCAATACAATACAGACTAAATGTTCCCTAGTGCAGGTTAATGCAATACAATACAGACTAAATGTTCCCTAGTGCAGGTTAATGCAATACAATGCAGAGTAAATGTTCCCTAGTACAGCTTAATGCAATACAGAGTAAATGTTCCCTAGTGCAGGTTAATGCAATACAATGCAGACTAAATGTTCCCTAGTGCAGCTTAATGCAATACAGAGTAAATGTTCCCTAGTGCAGGTTAATGCAATACAATACAGACTAAATGTTCCCTAGTGCAGGTTAATGCAATACAATACAGAGTAAATGTTCCCTAGTGCAGGTTAATGCAATACAATACAGACTAAATGTTCCCTAGTGCAGGTTAATGCAATACAATACAGAGTAAATGTTCCCTAGTGCAGGTTAATGCAATACAATACAGAGTAAATGTTCCCTAGTGCAGGTTAATGCAATACAATACAGACTAAATGTTCCCTAGTGCAGGTTAATGCAATACAATACAGAGTAAATGTCCCCTAGTGCAGGCTAATGCAATACAATACAGACTAAATGTTCCCTAGTGCAGGTTAATGCAATACAATACAGAGTAAATAATCCCTAGTGCAGGTTAATGTAATACAGACTAAATGTTCCCTAGTGCAGGTTAATGCAATACAGAGTAAATGTTCCCTAGTGCAGGTTAATCCAATCCAATACAGACTAAATGTTCCCTAGTGGTGCAGGTTAATGCAATACAGAGTAAATGTTCCCTAGTGCAGGTTAATGCAATACAATACAGACTAAATGTTCCCTAGTGCAGGGCTAATGCAATACAATACAATACAGAGTGCAATACAAGACAGAGTACATGGAAATGTACCTGGTATTCCTAACTGGGACAGGCCTGCTTGGCTGACAGGCGGTTTTGTGTGAGGGTTTATCTGTCTGCTTCCCACATGCATGTTTTATACTCCGCTGTCAGGCGGCCATGCATTATTAAATGTACCTCAGGAATGATGAAGAGAAAGGTGGCAGGATTATGATAGGTACAGTTACATCCTGGAACACAGAGCCAACAGGATCATATTTCCAAATAATTCCGACTGTTTGTTTTAACCTCCTTGGAGTCACAGATGGGAGGGGTGTTTGTCACACTGTACAATAGAACAAGTGTCAGCAAGTTCCACAAAGGAAAGGGTTTGAAAATCTGCTTTGTTTTGTTTTTCCCGTGACAACTTCCTTACACTGTCGAGTATTTCTTTCAGGTCAGTTAGTGGGCAGTGTGTCTTTAAAAGGATATGTTCAGCGATTTTGGACCTATATATATTTTATTCTCTTACATACCTGTAGTACTTGGACCTGCAGAGACTATTGACTCCAGAAACAGCTGTCAGTATAAACTGTGAGTTCTGTTCCTAGGCCTCTTGCTGCAATGAGTCCATACAAGCTAAATGCCTCAAAAAAGCCATTTGCAAATCTCAAAATGCAGGATGGCAGGGGCAGAGGGCTGATGTTTTGCATGGAGATCGTGTGTGAATGTGTGTGTGTGTGTGTGTGTGTGTGTTGTTTTCATGGAAATTGGCTAAACGTGTGTGTGTGTGTGTGTGTGTGTGTGTGTGTGTGTGTGTGTGTGTGTGTGTGTGTGTGTGTGTGTGTGTGTGTGTGTGTGTGTGTGTGTGTGTTAGGGCTGTGAATCTTCACTGGCCTCAGGATTCGATTCGATTACGAATCATCTGTCAACGATTCCACGATGCATCACGAGGCATCTCGTATCGCATCTCCAAGTCTCACATCCTCAATTTTCTATACTTGTTACTGCACATGGCTACTTTTTCATCAATTAATTAATACAAGCAGTCAGATAAATATCAACTCCCTTTTTTACTTAGAAAGTGCTTTAAAATCTGAATGTCAACATACATTTAAACATAAACGATTCAGCGATTAACTGTCAACAATCCGATTCTGCATCACGACACCTCCGCATCACGATGCATCGATTAAACTATTAATCTTGACACCTCTAGTGTGTGTGTGTGTGTGTGTGTGGGGGGGGGGGGGGGGGGGGGGGTGCAGGTTGGCAGAGGCAAAGTGGGGTGGGATGCCCCTGCCATCCTACATTTTGGAAGTTTGCATTTGCTATTGCGAATTTGCACTTGTTTAGAGGTATTTTGAGAGATGCTTGCTATAGACTACACCAGTGTTTCCCAAACTGTGGGTCGGGACCCAATTTGGGTCGCGGACCCCTGGGGAGTGGGTCACCAACTGGTCGTCATGGCAACTCATTACTGTATGTTTTTTGTGAGTTTGTGAGTTTTGACACAGAATGTATCTTTTGGGTCCCAAGATGAAAACGTTTGGGAACCCCTGGGCTACACCATTGGACTCAATTGTTAGGAAAGCTTGCAGCTGACTGAAATTATATAGCTTATAGCTCAGAAATCACTGAAGTTATATCCTTAAATGTTTGATCAGGGACATTTACTATTTGTTCCTGAAAGAAACATGCCTTTGCTGATGTTTGTTTTTGTCACTTTGTAGGTGGGAGAGATTCAAAGTGAGTGGTTACGACAATTCTATACGGTGAGTTTGCGTCCAACCAGGGCCGATTTTACCAACGGGCTTACCCGGGCTGAAGCCCGGGCCCCGGGACATCAAGGGGCCCAAAAAAAAAAAAAAAAAAAAAAAATTTTTTTTTTTTTTTTTTTTTTTGGGGGACCCTTGATGGTTTTTTTTTGGGCCCTCTCTCCAGGGTCTTCGCAAAAAATGTTTTTTTTACTGACGCCATTCAAAATTTTTTGCAGAGTAATAACATCCACTGTGAGAGGGTGTCCACCCGCTATGCCGACCACTCGCAATGCCAACCTTAGGTTTAGGCGTGGGGGGTGGGAGAGGTTAGGTTTTGGGTTAGGGTCTGGGGGAGGTTAGGTTTAGGCGTGGGGGTGGGAGAGGTTAGGTTTTGGGTTAGGGTCTGGGGGAGGTTAGGTTTAGGCATGGGGGCTGGGAGAGGGGAGGTCGGAACAGCGAGAGGAGGAAAGGCTCACCCACTTGACATTGATGTCATTGGAAAGTGACATTGTTAGAACATTGGACTTCACCACTCTAGTCAAACGCTTTGCCACGGCAAAAGTCAGGAAGAAGACATTTCAGGTACGAACAGACTTGAATACTGCTTGATTGATTTGTGCAATAATTGTGAGAATGTGTGTGTGCACTGTAATAATAACAGCAATAATAAATACTAAATAATAATAATAAAAGTGCTTGTTGTGACATCTCAGTGGCAATGTTTTCTTTCCAATCAGGCTGTTTATGAAAGAACATGATGGCTAAACCTACAGTTTGTGTTTGTAAGTTAGAATGCTGACAGGAGAGCAGGTGGTGACATGAAAGTTAGTGAGAAAAGGAGAAGATACTGAATAATGACATCACAACAGTATAATCCTAATGTTGATTTAAAATGAGATATTCCTTTAAATACAGCTAAAAAAGGTTAAAAAAAAACACTCAATTTTTTTTTCGGCGGCGCCCGTTGGGCGCCGCCGAAGCCCCCCCTTCCGCTTGAGGGGGGGGCCCTGCAGAGATGAATAGCCCAGGGGCCCATGAAGTGTAAAATCGGCCCTGCGTCCAACCATGGGCTTTTCTCCACTTCACTGCCTTTTTGTCACTGCTGAACAGGGTAGGAAATTAACTTTTTTAACAATGGCCCTTGTGAAATCAAAAACTTGTAGACCGACACTATGTAGACCGACACTATGTAGACCGACACTATGTAGACCAACAGGATATAGCCTAGTAGCTAGCCTACATGTCCAATCCATCCTCCAATCCTTTTAGGCCCTATGGGCAGACCGGGAGAGGGTCAGCGCCTTTTTCTTTTTTAGTTCAAATGTTTTTTATTTCACATTTTGCAACAGACACAAACAGAAAAGAGCACGCAGGCACAGACATCCACATGGAAAACAACAGAGAATATGTCACTCTAATAAGGAAGATGTGTCAACTTACAGTGTCAAGATAACGGAGAAGGGGATGCCAAGTCTTCTCAAACTGACCAAGTCTCTCTGCCAAAAGCATATATTGTTCTCTCAAGATGAGAAAGTTTTGTCATTTCTCCCTGCCACAATTTAGCCGACGGGACTTTCCAACACTTTAGAACCAGTTTCCATATTTAGAACTTTAGAACCATATTCTCACAATATCTTATTCTTATATATTTAGTAAATTATATAATATAGTTTAGGCACATGAGAAGGGTGCTGGCAGTATCGATATGAAATTTCACAGTACGGTACAGCACGGTACAGCACAGTACAGTACAGTATCTACCAAAATATCACGGTAGCCAGTAGTTAATTAAACGTACATGGCCCATAAAAACAAACAAACAAGTGTTTTGCTCTGAAGAAAAACATTGCTTTATTGAACTGAAACTGAAACTATCGTGGGCAAAGGTTTTACATCGAAAGCTTACGGTACGATAACCGTAGTTGCTTGATATCGCAGTAAAACAGTATATTGTTACATCCCTAACTGGCAGGGATGTCATCAGTACATTGGTGACATACAAGTAACCATAACTGCTGAGTGTTCCTATGGAAAACGGATACTGAGCTGATACCGTGCCATAGAGACACTGCGTAACGCGTCATCATTCGGAAGCCACGCCCAAGATGGGGGAAAACAGAAAGCCCCCCTCCAATCCTGGCGTTCTCCTATGTCACGTGCATGGTTGCACAAAAGATTGTATATACGGAAGATGAACACTCCAACTTACTTACTTTTTTTTTTGTTCAAAGTTTTTTTATTCGTTTTCTGTATACCATACAAAATACAAAATACAGATTTAAATACACTTGACACTTTTAAACAAAAACCATAACAAAAACCCATCCCACGAGAACCCCTAGCCTATTACACCACATACATCATGTCATACATCACAGTATATCAATACACAAAGACACACAAAAGAAAAAGAAAAGAAAGAGAAAAAAACAAAAAAAACAAACACACAACAACAACAACAACAACAAAAACAAAAACAGATAAAATAAATATGAGAGAGGGGGGGGTAAATCTATACATTTGAAATGCTTGAAGCGTCCATTTTCTCTACCTGGTCCAGGACTGGCTGCCAGATGGTATAAAAGTCGAGAGCACAACCCCTTGTAGCGTATCAGATTTTTTCTAGGGTTAGATGATACATAAGATCTCTGACCCAGTGATTGAAAGTTGGAGGAAACTTCAACTTACTTCCTTGAAAGCTAGATCCACATTTTTCTTCTCGCCAATTCTCAATGGCTTCCTTGTTTTGCTCAGGAGTACAAAAAAACTTGAACTGGCGATTTTTTACATTTGTTGTGTGCGCAGCCCACCACACAACAGCTTTTAGCTATGTTTAATTCAAGGAAAATGACGCTGGTGTGTGGAAATGAACGGAGCGTTTCCCCCGTGATGGGCGTGGCCTATTACATGCAGTGTCTCTATAGGCCAGGCACAGTACTTGTGCAGTAGAAAAACTATATACAGTATAACCCCTAATGGGTTAGTTGACTTCTCCCTGCACTCACATTGTTGACCCTCTCAGTATCAGTTCATTAACCCTGGTGAGACCTGGTTCCTCTGTTTTCCCACAGACTGTCCACAACCACAAGCCACAGTTCATCGCCCTGCACTTCCAGGAGGTGGGAGGGAAGGACTACATGGTCAACATGAGCCATGCAGAAGATTTCTTTTGGTAGACTATTTCTACTAATCGTCAGCTTGTTTCTTCACCAAATTGAAACAAACTGTTATGTGTTTTACTTCACCTCCATTTTAAGTGCAGGAATCAGTTCTTTAGCTCCATTGCCTTATAATCGCTGTCTTGTTTGCAGGAGCATGGAGTCGAGTGAGGAGATGAAAGACTTTGACAGGGTCTGCGTCTATGTGGACAATCAGTTCCAGGCAGAGGACAGCTTCACGGTGAGAACCACAACAGGCCGGTCTCAGTCAGAGAGTTCTCCACGGTATCCACTAGATGGAGCCCTCCTCCACATTAGTGGTATGAGGTGGTTTGAGGGTTTTAATGCACTCTGATGTTGGATATTAGACTGAGAACCAGCACCTGGTAGACTTAGTCATAGGTAAATGTTATATTGTTTCCTTGTGGGTGGATGTTGTTCAGGTCATCAGGGTGTGTCGTGGGCCAGAAGGGAGATTCAGAACATATTTGATTTCCATTATGTTACAATGTTACAATTTCACTAAGCAGACACTTTGATCAAAAGCGACGTACATCTGAGCTTTATACAACACACGCAATGATCTAGTCAGAAGGCAACAACATGAGTAAGTGCTATGAGGCCAAGCTTGAGTTATCATTGCTACAGTTTGAGAAAATACATTTGTTATTGCTCTAGATTAGAACATTACTTACAATTCTGCATTTTTAGACCATAGTGTCACAAACATTGGAATAAAATTAACAAATAATGTCAGGTCAGCTATGTTTTTAGTTTGTTGGTTGCCCTAGAGAGAATGTTATGAAATACCTTTTAAGACAATGCGGCGTTATGATTTTTTTTTAATTACTTTGTGCAAAACAGTGATGAAATGTAATGATAAAAACAAAAGATGTGATCAATAATCTGCACAGGAAATCGTGAAACTCAACATCCCATCGCCAATAAAACAACAAAATAAATCAAGCCTAGTATTCAAATTAAATTGACACTTTAACAGCAGGTTCAAGTCCATTACTGCCGTTTTATGACCAGCAGTAAAAACGAAATAAATCTGGCTTTCCGCAGTACCTGCATCACTGGGTTACGTGCTGAGATTATATTTAGTCAACAAACAAGGCCTTTCTGCCTCTTAGAAAGTTCCTCATGCCTGATGAAGAGCGGCTGGTCAAAATAAAACTCTCAAGGTGATCCGTTCCCACCGCCAGAGCGTCATAAGTATGCAGATTCTTATTTTTCATCGAGATCTCTGAGCAATGTTCTACTAGGCTGAGTGCACAAACTCCAAAGTGTGCACCGGCCTGGGTGTAAGTGACATCGATCTCCAAGAAAAAGTATGAAACAGTGTGCTGCTATATGCTGTGGTAGTTACCTAGTGTTGGGCACAGACAGAGGTGAGGCGTTTAAAAAACGTTTTGTAAAGTTACTGATGGCACTACATTGCCATCCATCCTCTTAACGCCCCCGGTCTCTGTTTATAGCCGTGGTCCGAGGCGAGCCCGCTGCTCCTCATGATGCCAAACGGCCATTATAGAGCTGGCGGGAGGCTGCTGAGGTCACGGGCTCAGCCTCGGCCTCCACACCTGTCAGGAAAGCCATCTCTCCTCTCCGACCTCTTTGCTCGTCGTGACCTCAGAACAAGTCAATCCCGCGACGCTTTTTATACCACGCTGGAAATCGAGCCGGGTCGTCAGCTCGTTGTTTTTACCCGTTTCGTCAGTTAGCTGATGTTGCTCAGATGCCGCTCCTGATTGGGAACAGCCCCCTTAGGCGAGGAAAGTGGCCGGGTATTTCTACAACTATTAACCCTAACTCCTCCCAGGTGATCCCCCCATACTGGGCCGGTGACAGTAGGGGTCAGTGGCCGCGTGTGTGGACTGAGGTGCGTGAAGTCGAGGGGAAAGTCAATGGCCAGGTGTGGGGGAGACAGGCCAAAGTCAATACATTTAACTCTAGATTAAAACTATTGATCCCAGCCCATTTGTGCGCGATAAATAAAGTGCGCTGGGGACTGGCAGACAGCTGGGACTGTGTCCCCCCCCCTGCTGGAGCACTCGCACCCTCCACTCCTTGCCCTGGGAGGGTTGCACAACCTCCCCCCCCTCCCTCCCCCACCATGCCCCCCTCTCCCCCCCCCACCATGCCTCATTCTCATTTCGTCTGTGCCACCTGCATTGATTTTCAATCTGTTTCCCCTTGGCTGCGGATCATCAGTTATATGGCCAAGAGAGAGTTTGGGGGGTTCTCCTTTCAGAGGGGCTGCAGAGGCAGAGGAATGGGGGGGGGGGGGGGGGGGGGGGGGCGACTTGCGTGCATTCCCAGTACAAATGGTGTTTTGATAAAAAATCACTTGTAAGTCAATATTTTTTTATTAAACTGTGCACAAACCTGATTGATGAAGATAGGTGTTTGGCAGAGTATGTGGAGGAGAATATCTATCTGTGTGTGTGTGTGTGTGTGTGTGTGTGTGTGTGTGTGTGTGTGTGTGTGTGTGTGTGCACGCGCATGCATCAGTTCCTGTTTCACTTAAACACAACACTGTTACTGATCCGGTATAAACCAAGCCAACATGAATTAAATGTATTGAGCTAGCTATTAGAATATAGTCCGTCAATTAAAAATAATTATAACTGTGTTAGCATGTCACAGACTATTTCTGAACTTAAATGATAACATGTTTTTTTTTTTATTATTATCATTATTATTATTATTATATTTACTCCCCATGTGGAAACGTGCTATAGCCCAGCAGGTGTTCCCTTTTGAATGGGTCCAGCTCTAACTCGGCGCGCTAACCTCGCGGCCTTAGTTTGGACAAGTTGCTCGCTAATTGCTGGTCAGCGCGGCTGACCACGGGGACACTTCCATCTCATTAAAGGAGGATGACTTTGGCACTGAAGATAGATGGTCTCTTCAGGGAGAGATCTCTCATGCTGAGGGGGGAGGCACGGAGAGGGGGGCGCGCACAGCGGTCCGTCACGCCCCAGACCCTCTGAGTGGGCTCGGGCTGATTTTTCTTCGGCCCCCAGTCACAGCGACGGCGCTGGCAGACAGCGGGCCTACTGCTTAATACCTTTTAAATTGTTTTAATTTTCTGTCTTTATTGATCTCTCAGGGCGTGATTAATCAGATCAGTGGAGCAGGCAGTTAGTACATTAAAAATTGTCAGCCCACGTCAGGGATGATTGGGTGCTTGTGTGTGTGTGTGTGTGTGTGTGTGTGTGTGTGTGAGAGAGAGAGAGAGAGTTGTGCACTTACTGTATGTGTACCCTTTGTATGTCTCTATTTTTTTAAGTTTCATATACGTCTACCGGGGAGTTGTGTTCATGTTCTGCTTGCTTGACAAGTTGTTTGACTTTAGCACGAGGTGATTCTTTTAGTGGTTTAATTATAATGTTCTTTGCCGCTTTTGTTTGGAAGTAAAGGATTGTGCTAATTCAGGGTGAATTCTGATTTTTGTTGCGGTTTTTCGTAGATCATCACAGCTGCATTGTTTTCACTGCTTTTTGGGTTCTTTAAAGTGAGCGTTAAACCGTCAAATTGGAATTGAACCGACTTACACATGATTTCAATTCCTTCTTTCTCTCCACAGGCTTTGGGGAGCATGTACTTCATCCACAAGGCGCTGAAAAACATCTTCCAGTATGATTTTAATGGTAAAAACAAACTTTCCTCCCTCTCTGTCTGACATTTCCCTTGACTCCAAATAACAATCAAATAAATTACAGATTATATGAATTATGGAGATGATTTTAGAACACAGACAAACTCTTAGAGGGAAGAGCAACACTGCATATCAGATTCCTGTCACATTTTGGCTTTCTTTTTCTTATTTCGTATCAGGGATTGGAGGACTTGTAAATCACAGTTTGATGGCCAGCCCTCTTGGCGGGGATATTTGCAAAGAGCCTGAATTGAAAGTGGAGCTGTTCTCTTCCTGTTGCATAGTCCAGTCACGTTAGGCATGAAAAAGCTCCTCCAAAAGGCTTATGGAAGGACCATCAACATGGTGCAGCTGCCAGAGGCTGTGTGGTGCTCACCAAACACAGTGTAATGGCTTGCTTATAGATCCTCTCATCATGTATGCCGCTCTGATGAGGTTAACACCACTTTATTGATTACTGTTTGCATGTTTTCTCACTCTTTTACCCTCCACGCCCCTCTCCCTCCCCCTCTCTCTCTCCCTCCCTCTGTCTCTCTCTCCCTCCCTCTGTCTCCCTCTCTCTCTCTCTCCCTCCCTCTGTCTCTCTCTCCCTCCCTCTCTCTCCCCCCTCTCTCTCTCTCTACCTCCCTCTGTCTCTCTCTCTGCCCATAACAGTTAAGGATTTTAAAGCAGTGTCGGGACAGAACAAGTATGTGGGCTCCCTGGACGGGGTAACCACGGTGGAGAAAGAAAAATTCCCAAAGAATTTCTGGCCTGATGTGAGTATGTGTGCGTGTGTGCGCGTGCATGTGTGTGTGTGTGTGTGCGCGCGTGTGTGTGTGTGCATGGGTAGGGGCCATAGGGAGATGCTGGGATAAATGAGTCTACTGGGGTTGGAGGGGCTGTCTGCCTGCTCTGACAGGGAGATGAGACAAATTATGTGAGGGAATCAATAATTACCAGTTTGTCCCTCCAATGACACAGCTCACTGCTGCTTTTTGAATCCGTCTAATCTCTCTCTCTGTGTGTGTGTGTGTGTGTGTGTGTGTGTGTGTGTGTGTGTGTGTGTGTGTGTGTGTGTGTGTGTACGTACGTGTGCGTGCACATGCGTGGTCTGTGTTGCAGTTCAAGTGGTCCAGAAAGGGCTTCATGAGGACCCGCTGGATCATACACAACCAGTACGTAGTGCATACTAACTCTACCTTTATGACTTGATATACAGGTACAGGAGGCCGGGCCCAACTCACTCTCATTTCATTCAAAATCCAGGTTTTTTTGGACTGAGAGAAATTAATAAAAAGGTAGTAAACCTGTGCTGTTGAAGTGCTCTGAAATGCCCACAAATAAGATACCATGAATGAATTATCTGTCATTAATAGCTGTTTTCTATAAGGGGAGTAAGTGTACTCTGTTCCATGGACTCAGTTTCAATTTTTGTCCCACTGATGATGTCACAATGTCTATGACATCATTATTGGCCAAAATCATCTTATGACATCACTGATGATGTCATAGGCACTGATGATGTCATGGGCATTATGACATAATCAGTGATGTCATAGGCATTGTGACATCATCAGTGATGTCATAGGCATTGTGACATCATCAGTGACGGTGATGTCATCACTGATGCGAAGTTGTGCAATTGTGTGCTGTGCATGCCAATCGAGCAGGCGATTGTGCGCTGCGCATGCCAATAGGAATCGGCCTAGTCATTTAAATTTCCACTTGAGTGAATTGAGAGTGAGCTGACTGTAGCCATGAAAGTTCACTATAGAGACACTGCATGAAATAGGCCACGCCCATCACGGGGCAAAGGCTCCGTTCATTTCCACACACCAGCGTCATTTTCCTTGAATTAAACATAGCTAAAAGCTGTTGTGTGGTGGGCTGCGCAGACAAAACATGTAAAAAATCACCAGTTAAAGTTTTTTTGTACTCCTGAGCAAAACAAGGAAGCTATTGAGAATTGGCGAGAAGAAAAATGTGGATCTAGCTGTCAAGGAAGTAAGTTGGAGTGTTCATCTTCCGTATATACGATCTTTTTGTGCAACACGCAACCATGCACGTGACATAGGAGAACGCCAGGATCGGAGGGGGGGTTTCTGTTTTCCCCCGTCTTGGGCGTGGTTTCTGAATGATGACGCGTTATGCAGTGTCTCTATCTGAGAGCTGTTTGCTGCTGCAGCTCAAACTCCAGTTGCCTTAGCAAACATCTTCTGTTTCCTCATTAGCAGCGTCACTGTTTGCTCTCCTGTGCTGGTCCCCAGGGTCGTTGAACAAAAGGTTTCAAATCATTCAATTCTGCTAGTCGACTTTCTTCAAAGTCCAATAAAAAAAAATCTCATATTCTCCGTATCCATCTCTGCCGGTTCCTTGTAAATACGGCATCTGAAGTGCTAAAAATGTCCACTTAAGAAATAGTAATTCATAGGGCATCCGGGTAGTGCAGCGGTAGATTGCCTTTCCTGCCTACCAACACGAGGGTGGCAGGTTCGAGCCCCTGTGTTAACCCCGGCGTCGGGTGTCCATACAGGCACAATTGGCTGTGGCTGCGGGTGGGAAGCCGGATTAGGGATATGTGTCCTGGTCGCTGCACTAGTGCCACCTCTGGTCGGTCGGGGGCACCTGTTCGGGGGAAGGAGGACTGGGGGGAACACGTGCTATGGCCTGCCATTGAAACTTCTCGCTGTCAGGTGAAAAGAAGCAGCTGGCGAGTGCACACGTATCGGAGGAAGCATGTACTAGTCTAGAACTCTCCCCCCAGATCAGCAGAGTGGGTGCAGCAATGACCGGGACAGCAGGGGAAATTGGCCAAGTACAATTGGGGAGGGGGGGGATCCGGAAGAAGAAGAAAACAAGTATTCACGAGGAAAATTAGATATGTTTTTATTGATGTTTTGAATTGCCGGAATTGTGAATGTGAAGCGAATCTCGCCCTGAAAAGAACCAGGAGCAATTAGTCACTCGCTGCTGCTGGCTCAAACTCAGCAAACAGAACCATGTTTTCTGACGACCATAGTCACTATTTGCTCTGCAGTGTCGTTGCCTGGGGGGGGTGCTTAACAAAGGGAGCCCAGAACCTGTGTGCCACAAGATCATGCTGTGAGTCAACACGGCTCGCGTGTTCGATTGCACATTAATTGTTTTCCAGTGACAGCTAGAGAAAAGGAGTGAGTGCTCGGCACAGAAGACTCATGTGCTTGTTTGTGGACTAACATTAACACAAGTGCACTCACTGATAAGTAAGCTCTTCATAAGTGACACCCCTCTCTCGGCACACCCACTCTCACGTTCACCTGTCAGATAGAAGTCAAGCGTTGGCCAGAGGACTTCCTGTTTTCTTCCTCCACCTGCCACATACAGTATCGCTGTATTGTGTGTGTGTGTGTGTGTGCTCTTTGCAGAGGTCTGGACCTGGTCAATGTCCACCTGTTCCATGATGCCTCCAACCTCATTGCCTGCAACTCCAGTCCTTCCATCTACTCGGACAACCGCAAAAAAGCTCTCAGATATGTCATCAACAGGTTTGATTCCCCAACTGCACACAGTATCAAAAACGCAGAGATGTTGAAGAGATAATCATTGAGTTGAGATGCACTGGCCCCCCTCCATGTATAAATTCACACACTGTTCTGCCATGGAAAGAGAGTTGAATAGCAAAAATCAACAATCAAAAAGTATGGGATGAGATAAACAAGTGGAATTTTCTCTCCAACTTTTATTTTATTTTATTATATATTTTATGAAGGAACCAGGAGAAGCTTGCACACTGATAGAAAAAATGGAATGTCCACTCCAAAGGTTCACGTTGAGCACAAAGAAACGTTTCGGCTACAAAGCCATCTTCAGTCTTCAGTCTGCAGACTGAAGATGGCTTTGTAGCCGAAATGTTTCTGTTCAGTTTTCTTTCTTTTGTTTCACATGGTAGCACCTTTGTATTGTTTTGTATATTCATTTATGTACCATTAAACATATGGCATCTTTACATCCGTGAACTTTGGAGTGGACATTCCATTTTTTCTATCAGTGTGCGAGCTTCTCCTGGCTCATTCTTGACAATTTTTTGTATTTTTGCATTATATATTTTATAAAATATAAAGAGTAGAAAGTACAGATTTGTGTTAAAATGTAGGGAGTAAAAGTAAAACATCAGAAAAGTAAATACTCAGTAAAGTACAGATACCTGAAAATCCTACTTAAGTACAGTAATGAAGTATTTGTACTTAGTTACTTCCCATCTCTGGTGTTATGTGAATCCGTTGTGAATCTGCGCATTGCCACGCCCCCTTTTGGCCAGTGGCCATGGAAAGTGAATCAGTTCTAAGTTGGCCCATGACCTCTTTTCTACAGTTTTGTGCAAATCCGTTCATCACTTTTTGAGATATCCTGCAGACAGACAGACACAGACAGACACACAGACACACAGACAGACACACAGACAGACACACAGACAGACAGACAGACAGACAGACACAGACAGACACACAGACAGACAGACAGACAGACACAGACAGACACACAGACACACAGACAGACACACAGACACAGACAGACAGACACACAGACACACAGACAGACACACAGACACAGACAGACAGACACACAGACACACAGACACACAGACACAGACAGACACACAGACACACAGACAGACACACAGACACAGACAGACAGACAGACACACACACAGACAGACACACAGACACAGACAGACAGACAGACACACAGACAGACACACAGACAGACAGACACACACAGACAGACACACAGACAGACACACAGACAGACAGACACACACAGACACACAGACAGACACACAGACACACAGACACACAGACAGACAGACAGACACACACAGACAGACAGACAGACACACACACAGACAGACAGACACACAGACAGCCAGACACACACAGGCAGCCAGACACACAGACAGACAGACAGACACACAGACAGCCAGACACACAGACACACAGACAGACAGACAGACAGATAATAGATAGATAGATAGACAGTCAGACAGACAGACAGACAGACAGACAGACAGACAGACAGACAGACAGACAGACAGACAGACAGATATAATAGATAGATAGATAGATAGATAGATAGATAGATAGATAGATAGATAGACAGACAGACAGACAGACAGACAGACAGACAGACAGACACACACACAGACACACAGACAGACAGACAGACAGACAGACAGACAGACAGATAATAGATAGATAGATAGATAGATAGATAGATAGATAGATAGATAGATAGATAGACAGACACACAGACAGACAGACACACAGACAGACAGACAGACAGACAGACAGACAGACAGACAGACAGACAGACAGACAGACAGATAATAGATAGATAGATAGATAGATAGATAGATAGATAGATAGATAGATAGATAGACAGACAGACAGACAGACAGACAGACAGACAGACACACAGACAGGCAGACAGACAGACAGACAGACAGACAGACAGACAGACAGACAGACAGGGGTGAAAACATAAGGTTATATCCCAGACAGTTATTATCTCATGAGGTAATAACTGCGATGAGAAGTTTACATGAACTCTGACTCTTACTTGACTATATTGGTTATATTTATACGCCTATATGCACTCAAAGTCTGCTGTAATAAGAAGAAGACCCCAGCCTCCCAGTAATAGGAAGAAGACCCCAGCCTCCCAGTAATAAGAAGAAGACCCCAGCCTCCCAGTAATAAGAAGAAGACCCCAGCCTCCCAGTAATAGGAAGAAGACCCCAGCCTCCCAGTAATAAGAAGAAGACCCCAGCCTCCCAGTAATAAGAAGAAGACCCCAGCCTCCCAGTAATAAGAAGAAGACCCCAGCATCTGTGTGATTGACATCAGTGTTGTTTCCTTCCAGGATATCGGACAGCAGCTACACTCCCCTGCCTTTCTTCCTGTTTGGCGATTTCAACTTCCGCCTGGACACGCAGAGTCTGGTGCAGGTAGGTCAGGGCACGCTTTGCCAGTGAGGTCAGGTCATCAGGTGGCGTAAAATTGCACTGGCTATCTGACGCTGACCCTTGGCCGTCTGTGTGTGTGTGTGTGTGTGTGTGTGTGTGTGTGTGTGTGTGTGTGTGTGTGTGTGTGTGTGTGTGTGTGTGTGTGTGTGTGTGTAAACAGCACCTGTCCACCTCGGCAGACGTGCAGACCGTGAAGAAGGACAGCAGCAACGAAGTGGAGAAAATCATCTGCGAGGAGAAAGACAACGACCACAAGGTGATTGCAGCGATCTTATCGGCGAGACAATAAATCCAGCCGTAGCCTGTCGTGCCCATTTCACCGCTCCCACTTTCACCGCTGTCCCCCCCCCCCCCCCCCCCCCTGCAGGTGCTGCTGCACATCGAGGCCAAGCTGTTTGCCTACCTGCACCAGGCCGTCTTCAGGGAGGACAACGGCAAAGCGGTGAGAGCCTGCCGCAAACTTTCACCCACATTGATCGGATCAGCTGCAGCAAACTCTTTGAGCGACAATACAACAGGTTGCCTGGCAACAATCTGCCGTGTCTTTGTTAGAGATCTTATGATTCAATCCTATCAGCGGAAATACATTCCTATGAATGACAATAGACTTGTCACCTTGTGCGAAACAACCCTGAGACAAAGCATAGCCCCGAGGTTAGTAAAACGGAGATCATTGCGACAGGCATTTGTTTTCACCTGCTGAAGATATAAAAAGCTCATATTATGAAATGTGTTACACTAGTTGCAGTATAATGCGTAGAGATTTCGAGTGGCTCTAATCAGTGACGCCTTTCTCTCTCCCCCAGCTTTTGAAATATGACAAGGAAGTTACAGCCTTTCATGATGTTGTTACAGAAGAGGAAATCCTGTTTCCACCCAGGTACCCAGCTGAGCCGCATGCTGCAAAAACACTATGTGTACACCCCAAATGTCTTTTCCCCCCTACGAGTATTTTCACTTTTTACCCTCTCTCTCTCTCTCTCTCTCTCTCTCTCTCTCTCTCTCTCTCTCTCTCTCTCTCTCTCTCTCTCTCTCTCTCTCTCTCTCTCTCTCTCTCTCTCTCTCTCTCTCTCTCAGCTACCCATACAGTGAAGAGTACACTAAGCCGACTCAGTACATGAACACCCGCTGTCCTTCCTGGTGCGATCGTATCCTCATGTCACACACTGCCCAGGAGTTCATCCAGATGGTCAGTCAACGCCAGCTGTCATTGCCGTTGATGTTTTCACTTCCGCCATCTTCCTTACCTCCTTCCCTTGCTTTGCTTTTCAGAGGGATGGCGGCGAGAGATGCGCGGTTTACGACACGCTGGGTCCGACCGTCTGCATGGGAGACCACAAGGTCATTTTCTCTCTCTCTCTCTCTCTGATTTTCTCTCATTTCCTCCCCCAATTGTATTTGGCCAATTCCCCTTGCTGTTCCGCTTGTTGCTTCACCCCCTCTGCCGAACTGAGAAGAGCCATATAGACTAGCACACTGGTTCCCAAAGTGGTGTCTGGGGACCCCCAGGGGTCCTTGAGGGGGTTCCAGGGGGTCCCCAGCAAAAAGGGGAATCATTTATTTTCACTATAATTCCATCCATGAGTAACAGAATGACAGAATATATTACTGTTTTGGTCACAGGTTTCTTACACTTACTGTAATAAAACATCTAAAGCAAACATCTTATCATGGGGTACCCTGGGACAAAGCCTTTTCTAATGGGGGTCCGTGGTTTGTGTTAGTTTAGGGGTCCTTGACATGAAAAAGTTTGCGAACCACTGGGCTGGCACATGCTTCCTCCGATACACGTGCAGTCGCCAGCCTCTTCTGTTCACCTGACAGTGAGGAGTTTCACCAGCAGGACGTCGCACTATTGCCCAGTTCCCCCCTCCGCGCCCCCAAACAGAGCCAGAGAAGACGCTAGTGCAGCGACCAGGACACACCACTGGCTTCCCACTCGCAGACACAGCCAATTGTGTCTGTAGGAACGTCTGACCAAGCTGGAAGTACCGCTGCCGGTGATTGAACCCGGGTCTCTGCGGTGGTGGTAGGCGAGCGCTTCTACCTCTCCACTACCCAGACGCCCCCGCTGGTAACATTTGGAATAGCGGGCATGTTGTGTGGGTGAACCAAACAAGCCACGTAACTTGGGTGTCCTCTTGTGTTTTTCTCCTAGCCTGTTTTCTTGTACTTCGCGCTGAAGAGAAATGACCATTGACTCGGATCCCTCTCAATGGTAAGAATGTGTTGTCTGCTGTGTGTGTGTGTGTGTGTGTGTGTGTGTGTGTGTGTGTGTGTGTGTGTGTGTGTGTGTGTGTGTGTGTGTGTGTGTGTGTGTGTGTGTGTGTTGGGATTCCAGGGGGGGGGTCACTGTGTAAGAGCGATCACTGTAATCTTGCTCAGCTCATGGGTCCAGTCCCCAGAGAGCCATAACACCCGGGCTGGCCCAGCGGAGTGGGGATATGAACTAAGATAAAGTGCCTGCGGGACACGAGCGTTCCTTTGTGCGTAATGTAGTTGGACCGTCGGTGATCAGCACTTTCCACTGATCTATGTCTATTGAATCCTCTCCACTGTCACTGTGGATACACCAAATGCAATGTTGGCCAGCGTTTCATTAATTACCAGACAGCTGGACGGGCTGGAGAGGCATACATTGTCCCGGCCAGCGTATTGGCATTTTTACGGCCATGATTTTGTTTTGCTGCCGTTTAAATGGCTTTTTCAAACGATGGACCGCTTTTTCATGAGGATTCCTCTTTGGAGGGACGCGGGAGCACTACATCCATGTACTGGAGGGACTTAGAGGCAACAGGGAGGTTTTCACTTGAGCAGCGGTTCCATCGAAGAAGCGACTGACAGTTTGAGAAACTGTTTTAGTCCAATCCATCATTAAGTTGGTGTTACTGTCTGAAGCCAGATGATCATTCCCAGAGAGGCGTTTAACATACATCCTATAACATCTGAACTTTCAGTCAAACTAAAGAGCAAAGTATGAGAGAGAAATAAATAGGACTTATAAGTTCTCACATTTTTATCAGACACTTCTGATTTATTACCTCCGCCAACGGAGTTGACTGAGAGGTCATATTTTCGCCCCCGTCTGTTTGTTTGTCTGCAGGATATCTCACAAAGTTATGAACGATTTGAATGATGAATGAATGAATGATTTGCACAAAACTTTGTTTTACAAAAACAATCCGTTGCTTTCAAAGGATTCACGTAATAGCATGAAAACTTTGTCGAAAGGTTGGCGGAAATATGCACTCTAGCGGGTGCCCTCCAGTTAAAGCTGTGAAAATGTTTCATGGTAATTAATTTGTGCGGACAGGCCACTTGACATAACAGTTTAGTTCAACAGCACACAGGGGAGCAGTTAGCTTCTATTATAGGGGAGTTGGTCCTGTCAGTGCTCAGCTGCGTTTAAACAGAAACAAAAATAATTGTTGGCCTTCATAATATCTATCATTTTATGATCTGTTGAATAATAGAGCACCATAGTTCGTTGTTTGATAGTAATGAGGGATTAATGGTGGCAGGGGCCAATGCTTATTCTTATATAGTTGTTGTTGCTGCCACATTGTCCTGTCCCATGTGCTGTAGGTCTGACTGCGCCCCCCTCGGAGGTCCCAGCCCAGCGCAGTATCAGAACCAGAGGGTAAAGATGGCGACCCACCACGTCCTCACCTCTGCCAGCCATGGGGCTCCACTCGGCCTGCAACACACCACCCCAAACCCCTCCCCACCCCACCCCTCCCCCAACCCCACCCCCCATCCCATCCACACACATCACTGCTGTCTCCGATCGCACTGCCGCCTATTGATTCCCACGGCCGGAGTGACATCAGCACAGATTTGATCATCAGCAGCTATTATGGATTTTTGTGACAGCCGATTTGCCAGATTCTCCACACGGACTCGGGTCTTCAATCCTCAGCGACACCGAGGGTGTTCCTGGGAGCCCGACCTGCAGTCACGGGCCTTTGTGCGCAGTGCAAGTGGGAAGATTGCTTTATAAATGGGACCAAACGATGATGTAAAGACTTGATGTAAAGAGAGAGAGAGTGTGACTGTGGCTTGTCTTTGGCCCTTTACGTGAATATGAGCATGCACCTCTCTCCAATGAGGGGATGGACGGACAGGTGACAGGTTGCACACACACCATACACACACACACACACAACATACACACATGTACAGACATGTGCACACAGACATTTGCTAATACTTAAATGAGTAACCAAGTAAATATCAGCATTAAGGGTTTAAAGGTCCCAAATTATGAGAATTCAAATGTTCCTTCATTTATATGATCAAAGGTGATTTGTGAATGTGTTGTTAAGGTTTGAGTTTGTTTGTAAAAATCCATCCTTTTTTACAGTCAGTTTCAGACTAACGCATCACAACTGGCCATGGTCCTGATTGGCTCACCTCACTACAGAATCACTGAAATCCTTCCAATCAAGCAAATTTGCAGCATTTGAACTATACTGGAAAGCCGCCACTGAGCAGGTTTATTTATTTACTTTATTTAAATTAGAGCAGCTGGTGTTATCGACCAATCATGGCAATCAAGGTCCAGTATTGTGAAGATTGAATCTTCAAATAAATTTAATTTAACTGATTCAATTCAACTTTTAAATGAACTAAATTTGTTTGCACAACATCATGAAGATGAACATTCTTGTGTATTTGAAAACAAAAATAACGTGGGACCTTTAAACTCGTAGTATTGGTCATCAGTCCTACTGGCATGTGCATGCTTTTATTTTGTATATTTTAGGCCATTTTTAGTTCATTTTTTAGTTCAGTTATTTATTTATTTTAAAACTTGTAAGCAGGATTTGACACTGCATGCAGAGAAACACAGTAGAGCAATGCTGCTATTTCAGTGTCCTGGCCACACGTTTGGTCAACTGACCTGCACAGTTACAACGTCATCGAAGAAAGATCACAGAGGCGTTACTGTCTTTTATACGCTGTACATGTAGCTACGTTCTCACAGCAACTCACTATGTGACCGTCATGTCTGTCTTGATTACAATAATAAAATCAATGCATAGGACTTCAGAATGGATTTTGATAGATGTTCATCAACTCTTCAATGTCTGCATTGTAGCTGTTATTGAACAAGAATAAGGCCACTAACATGAAACAAAGTGACTGCTGTCATTTGCATCCTCACATGAATGCTGTGCTGAGTTGAGTTGACATAGTGACTATGTGACGTCTTACCTTAGTTGACTTAATATCAGTACCAACACAGTTGTTGCTGTTTGAGTGTGCACATACACTCTTTCTGCTGTCTTGTCTGTGTGACCTATGGTACCTGCTGTACATTGCTCATACCAAGTGCTTTAATCCACAAGCTATGGCTAAGCAACTCTCCGTTCCCTTCAGCGGTCCTCCCTCAAAGAGATGCACTGATTTACTTCTTTGCCAAAATAACCATGTTTACTAATGACGTCGGTAAGGCATTGCGGATCACTCCTTCACTTTAAAAATATATACCCGTGTGTGTGTGTGTACACACACGCACCCTCACTCACTTACAATAATAAGATATAAAAAGCACTGTTTGCATTTGGATTACTTTGATTCTGTCTTTTACTTTTGATCTCTAGTCTTGTAGCACCAGCATTGGATTCTATTTTTACGTGTGGATTGTTCTTGTTTTTGGACCTGGCTTTAATAATGACTAATAATTCAAAGAAATATGCTTGTGTGGTTTATTAATTGTCGTCTTTTAATCTTTCGAAAGGTTTTGTGAAACTTGTTTTGTCTTTCATAACCTGCTGGTACGTACGGTGCACATTCTTTATTCATTAAAAAAAAGTGTTTCATGCACATTTACATTTGGCATATATCTATATCAAGTTGGACTCACAATCATGTTTTATAAAGGGACTGATGGTCAAAACGCTCAGCCGTTTAAGGACAGCTTGTCAGTAATAGACTTTTCGTGGGTGATTCATGATTTGGTTAACACATTGTAATGCTGACCAGGCATGGGAGTGGCCTTCACCATCCAGCCAGTTCTACTTTTAGATCACCAACAAACACTACATTCTTGTGATACGGTATTTTGTAAATAAACTATTACCCTCACAAATATGGTGCATTGTTTTATAATATTCTTACCCTACTTTATATATGCAGTCTACATGAGCAGCTTTTTTTTTTTTTTTTGCAGTAACAGTCTGGCCTTATGGACATAATCGGGATGCCAGTGAGTCACACCTATTTTGGGAAGATCATAGACAAATCAGTCTCACTGGGATTGTTTCTGTGAAGTAGTGGACAGACCTGAAAGGTTGCCTCATGTACTGCATGCCAAAGATTGTGTATGGGAAATGACTCTCACTCTACATGTATGCTGCCTTTCTGGATTAGGCCTTCTGACAAAAGTGATTTCTTAGCAGCAGAGATGGGGAAAGTACTTTTTTTTACTTACAGTAAGTAGAAGTATAGATAATTGTGTAAACAAAGACATAGTAGTAGTAGAAGTATTTCTTCCGGCTGTTTCTGTGCAACGCTAATAGAAACTGACATATTAAAATAGCCTAATACAAAGACTATTAAACTAAAAGATCCCCTCCAAGATGGTATACTTTTAATAATAATTTGTGTGATTTGATTTCTCCATGAAAAAGGTGCACATAATGTGTAAAAGCTGGGGGAGCACGAGACGAGAGAGACAAACAACAACATTACATCATACTTGTCTGTCATGCATTAAAACTAAAGTAACTAGCCTGTTTTGAAAATGTATTGAGTAGAAAGTACAGATATTTGTGTTAAATTGTAGGGAGTAAAAAAAATATATATATATATAAATACTCAGTAAAGTACAGATACCTGAAAATCCTACTCAAGTACAATAACAAAGTATTTGTACTTCCTTACTTCCCATCTCTGCTCAGGAGTAACTTAAGTAAACTGCAAAAACCAATAAACAATCAGGTAGGTAGGTAGCTAGATAGGTAGGTAGGTAGGTAGATAGATAGATTAGATAGATAGATAGATAGATAGATAGATAGATAGATAGATAGATAGATAGATAGATAGATAGATAGATTATTCATATATTTACATTAAGCTAAAGAGAGAGCAAAAGCAGTGTGATGCTGTGTGCGTGTGTGTAGGTCAGGTTGGAAAACAATAGATGAGCTAGGATTTTATTGGACTCATGCAAAATGAACATTTAGCCTTTCCTAACTTGCCCAAGGTGTAAAATACAGCATGTCTGTGTTATATATTCCAATCCCATAGTTCTAGACTGCAGCCATGGGGCGAGCCATACTTATTTGGTGACAGAAAGAGAAATGACGTGTGAAACAGATGAGCTATTAAAGCAGGCCCTCTCTAGCTGGAATGGGCCGGCTATTTAGGACACGTTCAGATTGATCGTCTTTAAGGATGGAGAAATCAAACGCCTGCTGAAATTGTGACTTACTTTGGCTATGATCCTCACCTTTATTGCATTTAGCTTCTCGTGTTGATTCAATGCTTTGCCTGGGATATAACTTCAGCATATATTTATATAACGTACAGTGGTGCCAGCAGAAAAAAAAGCACAAGTTGGCGGTTGGGGAGAGAGACTAAAATCTGAATTGTTTCAAATGAATAAATCACAGAAGATTTAGTAAATGTTTGACATGTTTAATAAATGCATTTATTTTGGATAATTATAAAACCCAGCAGACTCGCATGATATTAACACGTGGTCCTTCACTAATGGTGTTAAGTCTGTGTGAACATGAGTTGTGATGTTGTGATGCTGCAGCTTGTTCAGTCGTCTCAACTGTAAGCAAACAGAGCAGAATGGTGCACAACAATAGCATTCCTTGCCTTTATTTTACAGTACCATCTGCCCGAATATCAGTTCACTGAACCATATGGGCCGCAACTCACTGAGACTTGTGAATGAGCTGGTCTGCTGACATTGATTTTATGTTGGAGTGGCTTGCAGGGGCCATTGTCTTCAATTTAGCTAGAGCACACGCTAAATCACACAAGGTTTGGCCTTTGACCTTTATTCTCCTCGGTGATTGTGCCTTTCGCTTGCACTTTCATTTTGAACTGTCTCTTAACTACAGTTAATCTGCAGGTAATGCAGCCGCATGCTGTGTGTGTTTGAGTTGGTTTCTTCATGGAAACGTACACAATTGTACACAATGACACAATTACCACCAAGTTCAATAAATAATTTACAATAATTTATTGTGCAATATTCCAGAAGTCCCTCCCCCCACACTGCACACATACATGTTTAGAGGTCGTCATATACTGGGTTTCAAAAGTAGGTATACAATTAAAAATAATAATAATCAAAAACAACGTTTTTTTTCTCGATTTTTAACAAAGTCATTTTAACCAAGTCATAAAATAATTCAACATTCAAATTTAAGTATTTATTAGTACTACAAATCATACATCTAGAACATTAATACCAGGAAATAACATGCTAGTACAGTAAGACTTTTTACATAGTAGTAAGTGTTCAAATAGTTTCCCATCATTTCTGCCACGTTCTCCTCTGCAATGCTGTAACATCTGACACCTCCTTGGTTTGCATTCATGTAATGTTCATAAAAAATATACCAACTTTTGAAACGCCCTGTATTTTAGAGCTTATAGGTGTGTTTCATCACACATTAACCTACATTCATATATTCATATACTGTATTACAGTATGTCAGTCTCTGTGCCTGTAACAGGAATGCCAAACAGTCACTTCATTTAAAAGCCCGATCCAGCCCGATGCCCATTTGTAGAAATACAGTTGACCCGATACTGACTTGGTTTATGTAGTGATTTATAAGATTGAAGATTTTTTTTCTTCCATTCTTCTATTTTGATACAAGAACAGACAGCATGTGCTAATGATGAGCTCAGTCATTTATGCATAGGCTTATGAAAGTCCCAGAAAGCTCATGTCTCATCACACACCCGCAGCTTTCTGTGCTGCTGACCTATCATTTACCAGTTCAAATAAATACAAAACTAAACAGTAATCCAATTTCAGAATTTGTGATGGGATTGGTCACATAGGACCAAATGTTCAAAAGACAGAACAGTTCAGTAACTTCCATGATAAAATCCTACTCTCAGTTTTATCAATAATTATTACGTTAGAGCATCATGCGTTTTTTCATGTCATTTTACAAAATGATGTATAATATGCCGAATAATTCCCTCATATTGCAGCATAAGAACAAAGGAGGCCGGAGAGGTTTTCTTGCACTGATTTAAAAAAGTCAACATCTCCTTCATTTCACAGCCCGTCTTTAATCCTTGAGATGTCCTTTTGTCGGCTAAACACAAACGGCCTCCTCTGAACATGCTTAAATGCTCATCAATTAAATTTGGCATCGGAAAATTATTACTTTCACACGTTTTGTTACGACATGCATGTCTGCTAAGAAGTGTGTGTGTGTTTGTGTGTGTGTGTGTGTGTGTGTGTGTGTGTGTGTGTGTGTGTGTGTGTGTGTGTGTGTGTGTGTGTGTGTGTGTGTGTGTGTGTGTGTGACTGTGTGTGCGTGTGCAGGTACACTGGCATAATGGTTGTTGTGCATGTTCCTGTGCCTCAGACATGGTGTGGCCCCAGGCGCAGCACGGAGAAAGCCCTGCGGTGCTTGCGCAGCAGCAGGCGTATCTTCTCGTCGTCCGAGTCGGGGTCCAGGGGCTTGTTGTACTCCTCGTCCTCCACCTCGTTCTCCGAGGCCTCTCCGCCGGGCCCCGCGTGGCCGCCGGCCTGGGTGGAGCTGGGCTCCGACGCGCTCTTCTTCCTCCACTTGGTGCGTCGGTTCTGGAACCACACCTAGACGAAGAAGAGATTTTTCTCGTCAGCGTGTGTTTTATTTGGACTGAACCTGTTTTTCACTTTGAGCTTGCTGGCACATTGTATCATTTGTGGGAGGCTGTTCACACACAACAGGTGCCCCATCCCTGCATGAGGATCATGTGTGGCTTGTGATCTTGCCTGCCACCCTGATCAAAAGCATCATCTTACCATGCAGACGTGCCGTTAACGTACCTTGACTTGTGACTCGGTCATGCCCAGGGAATAAGCCAGTCTGGCTCTCTCAGGCCCTGCCAAGTACTTGGTCTGCTCAAAGGTTTTCTCCAGGGCAAAGATCTGATGTCCACTGAATGTTGGTCTGGTGTGCTTCTTCCTGCCCGACATCTCCCCCAGAGGACCACTGTCTAGAAATATAGCAACACACAACATATCAAGGCAAGCCTCTCCTGTTTCAACAAATGCTTCATTATTACATAGAAATTAACATTTCCCACCGAAACGCCTATCAAGTTTCCCTTTTCTTTTTGTGCATAACCAGAAAAAGATGAGCACAGAGGCATTTGACTTTTCGCAGTTTGCACAATTACAACATAACATAACATAACAGAAACATCTTAATCCCCTGATAGACAAAATGTGTGTTGTTGCTCATGCTTATGCGTTGCATACCGGTACATATTTAGAGAAGGGGTGGGAAAAAATGAAAGAACGATCCGATAGTTTTGTTTAACACGCTTACAAATCACAGCAGCCTGATAACCGCAAGCAATTTCTTCATCATTATGCAACATTATCCGTGGATTATATTACATATATAGGTTACGTACATATTTGACTACATCTTTTAAATGCCACATGAACTCATCATCCACCTATAGTTTTATAGTTTGTTTTTCTAAAACAAGTATGTGCCTCTTTGATATTATGCATTTAAACTAAAGTAACAATACTAGACACTCGCCTTAAATAATTACAGTATTATGCTGCCTTTTCAGAACACTTACAAAACACAAGCTTTAATCAGATGCATTGCATCTACATGCTTGTGGTATGTCTGGATTTACGTATATACTATTTTATATTAATTGATTTACTGCTGAATGATTCACTTGATTGAAATTAATTTGCTGTCTTCCAGTAAAAAATATATATATACTGAGGAGGAGCATTCTTGTATCACCAAACGAAAGCATCACTTGGTGGCAGGGTTTAGTCTTGAGAGAGAGAGAGAGAGTGATACAAGGAAGTGGTAATGTGCTGGGCTGGATGCAGACTTCAGGCTCCAGTAGTGACACTCACTGTTACTGCAGTGCTGCCTCCCTCCTCTCCAGTCGTAGCCGCCCTCCGCCCAGCAGCTGACACTGCGACCCTTCATGGGGCACTCGGCACCGGGCTTGGAGAAGCCGCCCAGCGAGGAGGCGCAGTCTCGGTTATAGTACATCCCTGCGCCGGTGACGGAGGGGGCGAACCCCCCCATGGTGGAGTATCCCGACAGCAGGGTGGTGGTGCCCGTGGCCCCCATGCCCACCATGGAGCGGCTGAGGATGTCGCTGATGCCGTGAGGCGTCCCCGCAGCTAGCTGGCTGTTCAGGCCTGGGCTGAGCTTGTAGAAGGAGTTGGGCACAGAGTACTGGCACACCGGTGCCTTGAGGTCCGAGGGGAACTGGTTCAGGCTGTTGTTGAACAGGAAAGACCCCTGGATGTTTGGATCCATGGGAAGTAGCTCTGCCTCCGGGTCTCACCAACTCGCCCAGTGAGGTCCAGTTAGGAGAAGAGATCCCAGATGGGCCCGCGAGAAGTTCACTCTCTCACAGACAATGGTTCGATCTAGGATCACACCCACAGTCTCTAGACATTCAAACAATTAAGACGATTGACGTTGATATCGCCCAAGTCCCTGGTGTGTGCAGAAGTTGCTACCACAGCAGAGGATAGTGCAGCAGCAGATAAGTTCTTCACTCTCGCCCTTCACCTGTTCTCAGCCAAAGTGTGCTGTGTGATAACTCCATATCTGCAGCCTCAGGTGAGCGCTCTGGAAAGAGACTTGAGTGCCGCTCCTAAAGACAGATCCCTCCTGCCGGCTCTCTCCTCATGGGTCATAAATAAGCACTATCTTGAAATGGAGTGGCACTGATAAAGATAGGCCACATTAGAATGCGGCCTCGGATTGGCCAGGGGCCTCATGGCTTTTAACGTGCTGCTATTGGCTCGCTGGTGAAAGCCAAGCCTTTTATTGGAAGGCAGCAGATTAATAGTGTTTTGAACAGGTGGAGTGGGAACAAGTTGATTTTTGATGGCCTGCCATGACTGACCAAGTGTGGTGGAGGAGAGGCAGCTTGGCTTGGCCTGAAATTCACAGAACAGCATACCGTAGTTTATATTTCTATTCCCTAGTTCAATTCTAGAAAATGTAGGTCCAAAATTCATGTTGATAATGAAGTGTGTACATAAAATATTTACTATTTTCCTGTTGTTTACTGATGTGGATTCTTTCTTTGATAAACCGTTCTTAAATAATCCAGATAATAATATGACTATGTAGGAAATCTCACTTTGTATTCATCAATATGCCCCATCAAGATTATTATTATTTATTTTACCATTCAATATTGCATGATGATGTAAGATGATTATTTTAGTGATGACTATTTTGGTAACTCACTTTAAGTGGATTATGAGGCATTATACACATACAGCATGCATGTGTGCATGTATGTAGCTGTAGCCTATGTACTGTATGTCTGTCTGTTTGTTTGTTTGTTTGTTTGTTTGTTTGTTTGTTTGTTTGTTTGTTTGTTTGTTTGTTTATCTATGTATGTATGTATGAGGTATGGATGTATGTATGTATGTTTGTATGTATGTATATGGTGTGTTTTCCAACTGAGGGTGACAGGGTGCTGAACACTGTTTTGGATATTTTTGGCCTAAACTGAATTGGGTTATTAGAAGAAAAAAGTTTAAGCCTACAGAAAAATAACAGGATTTCACCATATCTTCCTTTATGCTCTGCCACTGACAGTCTTCCTTGTCTCAACAGGGTTTTGAGGGTTACTTTAAAAATGTAATCCCATATAATTACTAATTACCCTGTTTACAATTGTAATCAGTAACGTAATCCAAGTATCACAATATAAAAGTAATGTAACTGATTACTTTCTGTTACTTTTGGATTACTTTTGAACAAATTTCCTGCATTTGACTATTGGAGTCCTGGGGCATGCTCCTCAGGCATATTTCCAAAAAAAACAAACAGCTCTGTAATCCATTCAGACTTTATGTGTTGGTTACAGCAGACGTTCAGCTAATCTATCTTGTTGCCTGTTTCTAATTAATAATAATAATATAATAACAATTATAAATTTCTATCTTCAGATTACAGTGCACTGATATTATCTGGTTTCTAGTCATTAATTTTTTTGGGTGCACTGGCACTGGCCATGTGTGTGTGCATGTGTGTGTGTGTGTGTGTGTGTGTGTGTGTGTGTGTGTGTGTGTGTGTGTGTGTGTGTGTGTGTGTGTGTGTGTGTGTGTGTGCGTGTGCGTGTGCGTGTGTGTGTGTGTTTTCTCTCCAAGGTTTTAGTTTTTTTTATTCTATTTCTTTTCACCATATGATATCAAACATAAAGTAGACAATAAGGAGAGTCAATATTTGCAGTGCACATCCACTTGGATAAAATATACAATCAATAGAAATATACAATTAATGTAGGCTATTTTAAATTGTAATCCTGCTAAGTAATCCCAGTTTTTACTAAATGTAACTGATTACATCTTTTTCTGTGACTAATGGATTACAGTTACCTTTTTTTGTATCCTGATTACAGTAACCGGATTTTTACATGTAGGCTAATATAGTTCCCAAGCTTGTAGGCTACATCAATATTCTACATGGCGGACCACCACGGTCACACCATCGACATATACAAAAATATTATAATTATTTATCACAATGGGTCAGACCTGCCATCATGCCATGCCAAAAACATTTTCTAAATCATTTAGCTACTTGCTGTGTGCAGGCGACGGCAGCGCGCGCTGCGCCTGGCCGTCGGACGCGCAGTGCAGCGCTCACGCACACGCATGGTGAAGCAGCATCCAGAGCGCGCTTCTCTATGATGTCGTCAATGTAGAAACATGCTGGTGGTCACGCGACAGCTCCCTGTACTTCCCTGTACTTTTCCACTTTGACCGTGAAGACTTGAAGAGTTCCCCCACATTCCCCATCCACACTGACTGCAGTCACATGAGAGGTGAAATCACACTGTAATTATAACAGAGACTTTTCAATAGGCTATATAACAGTTTATATATAGTGACAGTATTTCGAAATTTCAAGTAATACGTGAAGGTATATTATTATTAGCTACTGTCTATATTCGAATAACAGATTGTGAAAATCCCTGCCATAGCACTGCTATCTGATGTTTTTTTTAGTGTTAACGTTGCCAACTTACCCGAACTTCATCTCATCTGAGACATCTTCCTTCAACTTCATCGCCATTTCAGCCGATACCTGCAGTAAAAAACAAATAGCTGACTGAATAAATCACCCACCACTAAAATGTAAACAGAGAGGTGTTGCATTTAGTTTTATTCCACTTGACTAATATACAGTATACTGATCGTGCCTTATGTGACACTAGTAGCCTATGACACTAGAGCCTTTTCCTTTAACTGAGACCAGTTAAAGGAAAAGACACGTGGGATTTGTTGAGTGTAAAAGAAGGACAGCTTGTAATTTTCCCAATGATGTAATTTAGGAATTTCAATGAATCTCATCCTGTCACATGGTCAGGCGGCAGCCCCGTAATGTAATACTTCCCATCTGCCCACATGGTACGTCTCCTGTAGAGGGCAGTAAAAATCTGTTCCCTGCTGATCAACCAATTATTCACAGGCAGTAGGCTAAATGAGACCATTTTAAACTTCAATTTGTAGTCATAATGCGTTCATCGTGATCATGTGGCCCTTTTAATCAAGCATGCATTTTGCAAGTTCTATCTAACATGAAGTTCTAAAGGTGGAAAGCTTGATATCAGTTTTGTTTTATTGTATTTTCCATTATATCATGGTGTGTTTAATCAGGTGAAAACATATTCCCAGGTATAGTAGGCCTATTGACCTATTGCCCCACTCCCATTCCCCACCCCCCATTAGAAAGGAGTGGCAAGATCTGGGTCAGGATGTCAAATCGTTGGATTCACTTCAACTGAAAGGGAAAAGAACAATACAATTTATTGTTGGTCAACAAGCATCACAGCAGCAGGGGCAAAGAAAGCTCACCATACAAAGGGTTGATCCCATCGTATAGCTTATACTCCCTTCCTACATGATGATGCCAAAGCAATTTAGAAAAGAATCCATCCCGTTCATTGAGAAATATCACATGAAGAGAGAAAGAATGATCCAATTCCTTCAATGTCTACTCCTGTAAATACAATGTGATGTACATGAAAACAGGAACTGACTACAGTGATGGTAAAGTTGTGAGAAACATGACATATGCCATCAATTTGCAGGTTACACTCGACTCGTGAATCGCTCCTTGTGCGTCTTCTCTCCTGTGCTGCTGAAAGCACTTCTCTATTCACTTGATCAACTGTAGCAACCCGTTATTATAATAGATCCATGGTAGCAACCCCCGGCCAATTTGATCCTTTGCCCCCAGTTTATGAAGTAGGCTACATCATCACAGCAAATAAGAAAGTATGTAAAATCGCTGATGACGTTAATTGTTGATGTCTGACCTTTGTCTTTTCTTATCAGAACTTCACACAATCAGCATCTCGTTTGATATAAAAAAAAGAAAAGGTCACCTGAATCCCAATGACACAGAATGAAAGTGATACCACTCTGAGGATGTAAACCTCACATGTAGGAACATGTAGGATGTAACCTCACAAAGTAGGATTATTTACCTAAATGTATATGAGCTTAGATGGTGGTGTTACATTTACAGTCAGTGCTTTCCTGTAAGCCATCACTACTATAAGTGACCTTATATCCTTATGTGACCTTATGCAAGATGAAGACAGACAGGAACGTAAGCATTAAGTGTTACCAAGCCACTCCTCCTCCTAGTTTAGGTACTTTTCCAAAGTGGAGTACCTCCCTCCGGCCCTCCCCTTTTATACTTCCCATGTGCTGCCCAATGTTATGTTTTGAAGTTTTTTAGGCGCATGTTATCACTCCCACTTCATGAGAACAGCACTCCATTCACACAGAAGATACAGATGCATACACACATCTTCTCTGAAGACACCAAGACATTTTCTCTGACTGGACTCTTCAAGAGGCTGAAGGAGATAACCCACAGGACCTCTGGTAAGATATGTGTTTTAGTTTGTTTTTTATTGTTGACTCTTGACAGAATATGCTAAATGTAATGGCTATACACACCAGTACCTAACATATCAATGAGGCTCTGTATATCAACATTTTCCACTTAGATTGCCATAAATGAAATTAATGAATAGAATAATCTTCTAATCTGGGACAATAAAAAACATATTGAATTGGTTTTGATTACAAAATACAACAGGCATAATTAAATAGCAATAATTTTAACCAAAATATTGATTGATCTCAAGCAACAAAACTAAGGCAATATGGTACAGTTAAGCTATATTCAATAATGTAATACAATCATAGGGGAAGATAAAATCAGATTAAATAATTCTGAAGTCAATGCAACTCAGAAGCGGGGGGGGGGGGGGGTGGGTTGGGCCGCCCACATCTATAAATCACGACATCATTTGATGTAATGATCAAATGGCTTTATAGAATAACTCAGAAATGGTATTGCTACAGAGGTGTGAAGCCACAGCAGTGCTATTGCAACAGCTATTTGCGATGTCTGTCAACTCAATCAACACAACTCTTTTCTTCTAGCAATTGTTTGAATGCTGTAATTGAATAGAGTATTCACATTTGTAAATATTTGCACAAATCCTTTGCTGCATATTCAATAGGTTCATCAAGTGTGAAAGTTCAACCTGCTGATTGACATCACTTTTGTTATTGTTGCCAGCTACTGTCCAACTGTAATAGTTGTAAAAGCAAAGGCAATTGTGTTACTGCTTTACAATCCATTTTATTGTTAGAGCAAGGCAAATGATTAACAAAGCATCCGGCTCCAAAGAAAATCCAATGTCGATATAGTGTGACCTTGTTCAAGAAGTGTGGGTGTTCCCAGGCAAATACATTGATTATAGTAGTCCATCAGTCATTCACATTTTTATATGCTTTATCTTCAGCTTATCTTCTTTTATCTCTTCTATATTTACATTTGTAGCTTTCAGTTTCCAATGAGAATTGGACGAGCCTTTTCCCGTAAATCGCTGCCGATCTGGCCACACACACTAAAGGACAATGAAAGTGAATTATATTGCAAAATTATATATATATATAGGCATACATACATGCATACATACACATACATACATGCATACATACAGTACATACATGCATACATGGGTCATACATACATACATACGTATATATCACAATCACAAGATGCCTGGTGCCAGTTATTTACCAATGTCTTTGTGTTCCCTTGTCTACTGTAGGGTTAGAGAGGTCGCACAGGTGTGGCATGTCTTGCCTGGGTCCTTTAACCCTGCATGACCAGGCTGTAGGGGACCGGGTCACCCTGAGCCAGGGGGGACGACGAGCAGAGAGAGCAGAACGCACGTTCAAGAACGGCCTGGTGTTCAGCAGCCGCCCAGTGAAGGTACAGGAGAGGCTTCATCTGAGGGTGGAGAAATCTGTGCACACCTGGCACGGAGCGCTGCGACTGGGCTTCACCAACGTCCCACCCACAGACAGAGCTCTGCCTCTGCCCCTCATGGCCATTCCCAACCTCACCCAAACCCCAGGGCACTGGGCTGCCCCCATACCCGAGATCTGCTGCAACGAAGGCTCCGAGCTGGAGTTCTGGGTTTCTCGTGGCGGCAACATATACTGCAGGGCGGACTACAGCAAGCACAAAGTGCACGTGCAGGCTGGGGTAGACCTCAGCCAGCCGCTGTGGGCCATGATAGACGTCTATGGACAGACATGTTCCATTCTCCTACTAGGTACGTTTACCGTCAACACTGACTAAGCAGTGCAGCCTGTTCTTCCTGTTCTGATTGAATTGGAACTGATTCTATGTAAACATGATCAAACTTGCTTGACATCTTGGATTCCCCACAAGATTGTAAAAACTCCATGTTATTCTTTATGCAGGCTCAGAGAAAGGCTGGCGAAGAAAGTCCTGTCCTGCACCTGAGCAGCTTCCCTTTCCGTACGTCGACAGCCACAGCCATCTCAACCACATTCCCCACGTCTACTCTCGCTCAGGAAGCCTCAGTGACAACAGTGAAGGTAAGACTCAGTCATGAAAACATGGAATATACTGTAGCTGTTACACATCAGGGGAGTTCAATGACTTCACCTTCTTTTGCTCCGTTGACCTCACCATTGTCAGGATTACAGAGGCAGCTAAACATCGCCAGAAACCTTCAACAATTAGTCAGCACAGTCTTTTGAATTATAGCTGCAACAAATGGATACTGTAGCACATGGCAGTCTGATGTCAACAAGCTATTTGATAATACACCATTCATGTCGGTTACATTTGCTACCAACTCACTGGCTGCAATGTAGGTCAGGGATGCACAATGATGTGCCAAGAATCTGTATGTTTTCATTCCAACCAAAGACTACAGCAGGTGATCTCACCGATTAACCAAAGAGGAACTAACCAATCATCTGCTGTTGTCTTTGGTTGGAACGCATACCTCAAACTTGCAGACTCTTGGCTCTTCATGGCACATAGTTGCCTACTCCTGATGTACTGTAGGTCATAATGTTTACCCTCTATTCTGATTACAGATTCAGAGACTACAGAGGACTGTGTGGCGTGTATGGAAAAGGAGGCCAGCATCACTCTGGCTTGTGGCCACCGGTGTTTATGCAGCCACTGCGCCTGCAGAGTCAGGGAGGAGATTGGGACCTGTCCATTGTGTCGGCAGGACATCTGACAACAGTGGACACGAGCTGATGAGTGACTCTGAGAAAAGAACGCACTGTGAAAAAAAGCTGACAGAATGTGTCAATCTTTGCGAATATGTGAATGTTGCTGCAGCACTTGTGAGATACATTGAGCTGAGCTGTTGAGGCGATGCTGATTGCACATGATCTCCAACTGAATCTTCTGACTATGCAAAGGATTGTATCATATTATTGCTCAAAATATATAGAAACTGCACATGCACTTTCAACAAGGATAGAATCAAGCCTCTATTCAATAACAGCCTAAAAAACTAAACCTGTGATCTGTAATTGCCTTTAAAAAAAATAATAACATTCAAAAATCAAGTGCAATATAATGGTGATTTTCAGTGTAGCACATACTTTGGAGATAGAAACATGAATGATTAAGCGCTTTAGGCACTTTTCTATTTTCTGCTTAAGCTGTATATGATGAAATGTATATAGTACCTACCTAATATTTATGTAATTCTGTATTTTATTTTATAATGTGTGATAACAATCATGAATGTATTGTGCCAGTTGGGATTAAGGTCAGAAAACAACAAAAACAGCAAAACATGGTTTGAAATCTAATCGAACAAGATTTGTTATAGACTGTGAATGATAACCACTATTCTGTTGAATAAGTGAGTGTGACTGATTCAATCATAATGGCTGTAGTCATTCTGTACCATGGCATGTGTTTCAATCAAATATTTTAAATACATTGATTGTGGATGCAGGCTGGTTCATGTCAATGATTTTGGAATAAAGACTGGCGACGCCTATCTGGTAAAAAAAAAAATCCATGCAATTCTAATTAGAACCACTAAGAGGCAGTGTTCATGACACTTTGTGTGTGAGCCAGGCTATCAAAATGTGATAGTATGAGCCTGATTATTTTCTGAGGTCCTCAAGTATGTCTGTGCATATACACAAGGTTGGGGAGTAACTGAATACATGTATATAAAATACAGTATTTAAAATACAAAATATGAGTAACTGTATTCCATTATACAGTAGTTACAGTTTAAATTGGTGGCATTCTGAATATAATTACCGTCCTTAAAAACTACTTTATGGGATTACTTTATTTGTTGGTTTTGGTTTGTTTTATTTGCTCTAAAACTAATGGACAGATTAAAAAACGTGCAACAATTTGTGCGCGCGCACAGTGCACCTGCCACACACCACAATGGCAATGTTGGAGGAGACACACATCCAGGACACTGTCAGGAAAGCATTTTTGACATGAAAACCATTTTACTTACAAACATGCTGAAGAAGTCATCATTTCACACAATCATTTCTCTTTGTGACCCTGTGTGCTCTCTCTTTATGCTCTCATTTGAAAGGCTAGGCTAGTGTAAGAATATTATTGCACAATTTAAGTCATCTATCTATATAAACATTTGGCAATGTGGGCTCTGTTCTCTGTTTAAATTTTTGTCCGACTGATGATGTCATCAGTGATGTCATAAATCACTGATGATGTCATACGTGATGTCATCAGTGATGTCACTTGCCCAATTGTGCATTGTGACATCACTTATGATGTCATCAGTGACATCATCAGCATTGTGACATCAGTGATGATGTCATCAGCTGTGTGCGCCAATAGGGCAGGCGGGCGAGCTGCGTATGCAAGCTGCAGGGCGGGCGAGGCGTTGCAGCACTGTGGGCACAAGGGCTCGGCGTCTGAAGGCACTCGTCGATGTCTGCACCGCAAAACGAGACTCAAAGCTCTAATTGTCATTTCCCCTGTGTGGTGGTGAATTAGAATTTCATAGGTGCAGTACAGTGTATTATGGAACAGTTATCCTACCCAAATATTCAGCTTGTTGGAATCTAAGAATTTTAATAGTGTTTAATAGGGCGGCTGTGGCTCAGGAGGTAGAGCGCGTCGTCCACTAAACCAAAGGGTCTGTGGTTCGATCCCCGGCTCTCCCAGTCCGCATGTCGAAGTGTGCTTGGGCAAGACACTGAACCCCAAATTGCTCCCGATGGCTGTGCCAGCACCCTGAGTGGCAGCTTGTCGCCTTCAGTGTGTGAATGGGTGAATGTAGGCACATTGTGAAGTGCCATTTACCATAATAGTAATTTGTACCACAAAACAATTTATATATATTTTTAAATCAAGTTGATCAGATTTTGTGTTGAATGAATGAATGAATGAATGAATGAATGAATATGAATTTATTTAATAAGACAGTCAAAATACACAATGTAAAAATACACAGAATGAACAGATAAAGATGCATACACCAGTATTAAAATTGTCAGGGAATAATTACACACAATAATGTCCGGGACTTGTTTCCATTGTGGTCCTCATTTGTAAGAAAAACAACAAAAAACGATGGTCGGCAGAGCATAAGCCATTTAAGACATAGAAAAAAAACATCAACAATACATACACCATGAACAGGGACTTCCAAACAATGCATTCAGACACACTCAAGTATGCAATTATGCGTACAATACTTACAATACAATACTTGTAATACACAAGCTGTTGTTAACATAAAACAGGCAGCCACCAGGGTTGGAAATATCTAAACTGATCAATTTATTGATTGACAAATTCAACACAGCAGTGATAAGACAGGTAGGCCTACTGTAAGGTCCAGATCCCCTCCCTGGCATGGTGGTGTTTAAAAAAAAAAACGATTAAAAAACGATTTCAGACGGCAGCCCGTCTTTATTGTCACACAACACACTACAACACATGCACGGAGGGCCACAACACACACATGCTGACGGTGGCCGGTGAAATTTGTCCTCTGCATTTAACCCATCCTGGCTTTGTCCTTTCCTCCTGGGGCAGGCCAGGAGCAGTGGTCGCTTTCTCGTACAGCGCCCGGGGACCGACTTCGGATGTTGTCGTCACTGGTCGGATGACGATGACGATCTGATCTTCTGCATGTTTTTAGTGGGGGGGGTTATATACGGAGGAACCCCCCTGGGGGAGCACGGGGAGAACATGCAAACTCCACACAGACAGAAAGGCCCTTACGATGAGATACCCCACCTGGGCAGTAGGCACTGAAGATATGGGGGGGAACACAACCACAGCGCCCACAGTGTCCCAGGCGAGAATCGAACTCAGGACCTTCTGACTGCGAGGCGACAGCTCTACCACTGAGCCACCGTGCCCCTGTGTGTTCAGGGCAGAGGGGTGGGGGTGGGCCCTTCCTAGTCTACAGAGCCAGGGTGCAGGTGTGTCCAGTCAGGTGGGTGAGTAACTGAAGTGAGGCTCTTTAATCAAAGCAAATATTTAAATAAAGATACAATAATTTCCTAACCAAATTGTGTGTTTTTATGCAAATAACCACTAGATGACAATCTTTGCGTTGACTCAACGCTGATGAAGGCTACCTGCTGAAATGCGTACGTTGTTGCTGCTGTACCTTTTAAGTATTAAACACCTAAAGGACATTATTGAGTGCTGGCCTTTTCTACCTTTTGCATTGTTTTCTTCTACATCACATCAGTGGTGTTGAGTTGACCTCCGGGGACACCCAGAGGTCAAAGGGTGGAACAGCTTAGGCTCAGCACTGTAGAGATGATCAATCAAAACAGCTCTGGTCACATTAGTATGCCACTTTATTGTAATCACCAACAGTACAGTGTACACTGATCTGCTCAATCACGTATTAAAAAAACAACAACATTGTACATGGAATATAATCATTTCTGACGGGAGTTACCCAGCCTTTATCATGTGTTAGAAACCCTGCTCTACACAAGGATACACAGGATCACTTTACAGTATGTTGGGTTGAAAATTTGACAGCATGCTCACAACATAACACATTTTATTTATGTTGCCTAACCTGATGTTGGGGATTCTGCCTGCTACAATTTTAAATGTCTTTACTTTGCCGATTGCACTCTCCACGTGAACTCTGCGAGCAGCAGCAGATGGGCAGTATTTTAAGTAATCCACAGCACGTCGGCGTCGCTCTTGACATCCTGCCTCTTGCTGTTGCCACGGTTCTTGTAGCACACCAGCAGCACGGCGATGAGGATGCCGAAGATAGGGAAGGGGTAGAATAAGACAAAGTAGAAGAGGGAGTCGTTGGAGCACACCACCGACTGCACGGTGGAGATTTGCTGCATCACACTGACGATGGTAAACCTAGATTTGTCGGTGGCCAGGGGGTACCATTCGTTGCGAGGGTTGAGCAACCACTCCTCTACGTGGCAGTAGTAGCGGCCCGCATCCGACGGCCGCGCTCCTTGAATGGTCAGGCTGTACTGAACGGAGGTCGTCCTCTCGAACTGCAGACGGGAGTTGGGGCCCGCCTCCTTGGTGGAGCTGCAGTTTCCATTGCCAAACACGCCGTCGTACCCGATGAAGAACACGCAGTCCCCGTCCCGCTCTCCATCACCCGGCTCCTCCTCGTCTTTGACCTTGGAGCGCTCCACGTACCAGGAGACGGAGAAGTGGGAGTCTCGGGACGACTGAGAAAGAATGCTACAGCCCAGCCTGATCGAACTGGACTCAGCCACCGTCATGTTGGACTCCGTCTTCGCCACCTGTAGCCTCACCTTTGGCTGTTGGACCACAACATGAGTGAACCCTGAAGACTCCCGGGCCAGCGGGTACCAGGTGCTGTCCGGTTCGCGCAGCCACTCCTCCACCAGGCAGTAGTAGGTCCCTGAGTCGCTGCTCTCCGCCCTGTTCAGTGTCAGCGCGTAGAGGTGGGGTGACAGCCGCTCCGGCTGCAGGCGCCGCCGCAGCCTCTCCTCGTCAACGTAGTACTTGATCGCCCCAGAGCGCTCGATCTTCAGCAGCAGCTCGTCCGCTTCGCCGCCCGTCGCACTCCGCACGTACCACAGCACGGCATGCTGTGAGTCGGCGCTGGTCTGCGAGGTGATGGCGCAGTTGATCCTCACGCGGCTGTCCTCCAGGTACGCTTGCGAATGGTTGGTCTTCTGAACTCGGAGCTTACTTGCTGGCTGGAGGATATTGATGCTGAGCAGGTTGGAGGTACGGTTGGCTACTCTGCTCCAGCTGTCGTCGTAGTTCCTCATCCACAAGACGGCGGAACACTGGTAGGTGCCCGCCACATGGCGCCCCGCCCGCATCATCGACAGTTTGTAGATGGTGTTGTTGACGTGGGAGCGATCCAAGTTGGTGCGGATGACCAGTCCCAGGGGCTGCTCCCCCCACTGCCGCATGTCCTCGTGGGTGAACGTCACCAGGTCTTTGAACTCGCCCTGGCCCTCACCGTCGGCCCCCACCACGCCTGATGGCTTGAAGCGCCAGGTGACGGAGGTGGGGACGCGGGGGTTGTGGCGGGGCTGGACCACGCACTGCAGGTCAAAGGATTCTCCAGAAGTCAAGCTGGGTGTATGCGTCAAGGCCTTTACCCTGAAGGAGGACTCGACAGTCTTGATGGTGACCATCTTGTCCCACCTGAGCTCTGGTTCGGTGCCGGTCTGGACCACGTCGCCCTCCAGGGCCTCTGAGGATTTACTGGGCAGTGACACTGTGATGTTACTCTTGAGCGGCTGGACTGCCACGGCTACACCGGCAAGCAGCAAACAGGCAATAAGGAGAGCACTGGTTCCCATTGTGTTGCCCTGCATAATACACTTCCACTAATGCCTTGGTTTGATCATGGGATAGCTCAGGGTCAAGAATAATGCCTTGGTGAGATACTGCCACTTATATCCTCAGCCAGGAAGGATTTATGACGTCACAAATGACGTGACAAGTCACCTATGCTAAGTAGGATTTATGACGTCACAAATGACGTGACAAGTCACCTATCGTTAAGTCCCGCCCCGAACGCAGATGAGCCAATCACAGTGCGCACACTGGACATTCTCAGCCTAGTGGAGCTCCATAGAGAAGCACTCGGAAACGCGAGTTTCCTCTGGTTTTATGGGGTTTTATACATTTATTTATTTATAAGTTGAAAAATGGTCAAACGATCCATTTTCCCAAACCGCACTAACACGCTAAACCAAGACAAATGTCTTCGGTGGATTAAGCTGTGTGGTAGCCCACACACACAGTCAACTCAAAAAAGATAAACAAGGATGTCTACATTTGTTCTAAGGTAAGGCAATATCGTGTATATTATGTTACTTAAAAGAGGCAATATCGTGTATACTTGTCACTTTGCAGCAAACAAAAATAGCCTTTACTTTGCTAGTTCGCTAAAGTTAGGTTAGCGAACTAGCTGCTAGCTTTGTGGCCTAATGTTACTTCAGTGTTTATTAGCTCAATGGTGTAGTGCTGCGTAGCTGCTAACGTCAGTGTACATTGTTGACAACGTTGACATTATTATTATAGATTAACGTCACATACCGGTATAGCTCAATAGTGTAGTGCTGCGTAGGTGCGTTGTTCATGTCATCTACTAGCTATTTAACTTAACGTTAGTGAAGTATTTTGTCCTGCTTTTTTCTTTGCTAATTAGTCCAGTAAAAATGTCACTTGACCTCACACTAATTGCAACAAAACCAAACTCAACTGATTTTGTATCCTCAATATGTCCTCAATGAAGGGAAAAAAGTGTTAAGGAAATGTATGAAGGGAAAATTTTGAAAATGACCTATATGATGCTACCAAAAACTTTTATTTATTTTTTAACATTTTTATTTCTCCTTGAAGCAAAAAACAGATACAGGATATAAGTGATGAGACTTATGGCACATTAAAAAAAAAAAAGGCTTCCATAGGCTACCATCATATTTAGGTCATTTTCAAAACTTTCCCTTCATACATTTCCTTAACACTTTTTTTCCTTCATTGAGGACATATTGAGGATACAAAATCAGTTGAGTTTGGTTTTGTTGCAATTAGTGTGAGGTTGACCCACATATTTGCGTAAAATGCCTGGACTAAATGGGACATCAGTGTTAGCTGTAGCAAACAGGTTGTAGTTAAGCTAAAGTTAAGCTGTTGTCTTCTGAAATCAAACCCACCCAACTGAAAATCATTAACTTAGCTGTCAGTGTTGGGCAAGTTACTTTCAAAATGTAATATACTATTACTATTTACTTTCATTTGAAAGTAATACGTTACTTTACAATATTACTGTCTGTGTAGAGTAGCGTAACTCGTTACTATTACACTACTTTTGCATTACTCTCACCAAAACAACAGCAGCAGCAGAATGACATCGCTGCCTCTGTCAACCGCTTTGAAGTCAGTGTAAACAATCCACAATTCTAAATTCTTCTTTGCATAAAAACACAGTTGAGTTTGGTTTTGTTGCAATTAGTGTGAGGTTGACCCACATATTTGCGTAAAATGCCTGGACTAAATGGGACATCAGTGTTAGCTGTAGCAAACAGGTTGTAGTTAAGCTAAAGTTAAGCTGTTGTCTTCTGAAATCAAACCCACCCAACTGAAAATCATTAACTTAGCTGTCAGTGTTGGGCAAGTTACTTTCAAAATGTAATATACTATTACTATTTACTTTCATTTGAAAGTAATATGTTACTTTACAATATTACTGTCTGTGTAGAGTAGCGTAACTCGTTACTATTACACTACTTTTGCATTACTCTCACCAAAACAACAGCAGCAGCAGAATGACATCGCTGCCCCTGTCAACCGCTTTGAAGTCAGTGTAAACAATCCACAATTCTAAATTCTTCTTTGCATAAAAACACAGTTGAGTTTGGTTTTGTTGCAATTAGTGTGAGGTTGACCCACATATTTGCGTAAAATGCCTGGACTAAATGGGACATCAGTGTTAGCTGTAGCAAACAGGTTGTAGTTAAGCTAAAGTTAAGCTGTTGTCTTCTGAAATCAAACCCACCCAACTGAAAATCATTAACTTAGCTGTCAGTGTTGGGCAAGTTACTTTCAAAATGTAATATACTATTACTATTTACTTTCATTTGAAAGTAATATGTTACTTTACAATATTACTGTCTGTGTAGAGTAGCGTAACTCGTTACTATTACACTACTTTTGCATTACTCTCACCAAAACAACAGCAGCAGCAGAATGACATCGCTGCCCCTGTCAACCGCTTTGAAGTCAGTGTAAACAATCCACAATTCTAAATTCTTCTTTGCATAAAAACACAGTTTGATTAGGAAATGATTGTATCTTTATATGTGCTTTGATTTAAAAATGTAAATCAATTTGTAACTTGAGTTACTTGATAAAGTACCTGGCATAATATTACTGAAATCCTATAAGTAATAAGTTATATTACTGAGTTACTGCTAAAAGTAATACATTACATGTAATACCCCAAACACTGTTAGCTTTAACTCTTGTCACAAAGAAAGCATAGGCTGGCTGACGTCAACCAGAATACTTTATTTGCAAAAGTGAAAATGCCATTTCATGACTGACAACAGTCAGTAGCACCTAACAAGCCAACTCTAACTGTTAAAACAGATACATAACACAACATGCCTCTTTGACATCCAATCTCAAATGAACTGCAGACCACTTGGACAAAACACATAACCCAAACATCCCTCTGACATAACTTTATACTAAACAACACCATTCACAGACAGTGTTAATAAACTATTCAGTGTTCAAACATTCATTGACTTGTGCTGCTGACCTAGTAACCTCGCGTCACCAGGCTCTTACTGACCTAGTGAGTAATGACTTCTAATAACATTTTCTATTCTTTGTTTAAGCATTTCATCAATGGAGGGCCCAGTGATGAGTTCACCAAGCTACAAGCTACAGTGGGGCTACGGTAGCAAAATGGTATCATCCATCTCCAAAAAAAGAGGTCGGCTACAGCAAATTATATATTCAAGTTTCACTTCAATAGTCACATTAAGTAATTAGATTACAAATGAGGAATTTGACTTAGTGCAAGTGTAACCGAGTTGAATCAGTGCGGATTTCTCGTGAGTCCCGAGTGGTAGCGAGTGGATTGGTTAAACTCACTCCCCAGGTATAAAGGCATGTTAACCAGCTCCGCCAAGGGAGCTAGCTCTCTTGGTGTTGCGGTTAACATGCTGGACTCCCAAGCCGAGGGTTGGCAGTTCGAATCCACCCCTGGACAAGCCCTTAACATGGGTTGCTGCAAGTACCACCTACACAACGCCGTTACATTGGTGCCGTGTAACCGAGTTGAATCAGTGCGGATTCCTCGTGAGTCCCGAGTGGTAGCGAGTGGATTGGTTAAACTCACTCCCCAGGAATAGAGAGCCGCAGTAACGAGTCCGGAAATCATCGATGCTAACAGCCCTGGTTCAACACAGTTTTCGCCTATGGGAGTTTTGAATGGGTTTTTGGCGCGATGCTTCTAATAAGCTCTCTGGGCAACGCTGGCTTAATCAAACGCGAACCAGATGGTAGTAACATCATCTTCACACATGAAGACCACTTTTATGAGTTTTGAAGCTTTTATGGTCCGTGTACCTTCCGTTCATTCTATTTCCAATTCTGAAACGCAAATCGGAAAACAAAAAAACACGCATTTTTCTTTTTTCAATATTTTTAAACAAACAAACAAGAGCCGTTTTCCATTAAAATATAGCCATAAAATTGGATTTTGTGTTGTTTTCCTATTATGGATTTTTATATTCCCAGATAAACACGAAGAATCCAATCTATGTTAATCCAAAATGCAAAAATGCGGGGATTTCTTAATATCCGTATTATTACAAGGTGAACCGGAAGCAGTATGACCGGAAGCAGTATTTTAGCCTTTTTCCGCGATTAGCACGTCTTCAGCACAACAGTAGCAGATTCGGTTGGCGGCAGGAGTCTGAAGACTGTCTGGACGAGATGGTGTCCCTCGAGCCCTATGGAAATTTAATTAGAGAAATGATTGCTCAAAATCTCTCACACGCGGACATTTCCACGAATTTATTACAATTAGGTGTGCAGCAAGGATGTTCTGAAATGAGTGTCAGGAGATTTTGTGGACATCACAACATTTCCAGGAGGGGACATGTATCCGACACAAAATTAGAGGTTGCTATCAGCAGGGCAATTAATCAGGTAGGTTATTTTGGTGTTCTTTGATGTACAGAGGTGGGTAGTAACGAGTTAGTCTGGCGAGAGAGCTCCAGGAACGAGTCCGGAAATCATCGATGCTAACAGCCCCCTGGTTCTTCACAGTTTTCGCCTATGGGAGTTTTGAATGGGTTTTTGGCGCGATGCTTCTAATAATCTCTCTGGGCAACGCTGGCTTAATCAAACGCGAACCAGTGTTTAGTAACATCATCTTCACACATGAAGACCACTTTTATGAGTTTTGAAGCTTTTATGTGCCTTTAAAAGGGTGGCTAGCTAGCAAACGGCTAAATGAGACTACAATGTCGACGCGGATATTATACGTCATCACGAGTGAACGCGGAAATTCTTTCTCTCGCAATCAATGCGTGGACGCCTATGCGACACTGTGTGTAGTTCTGGATTAGCTTAGCACGAGCTTTTTACCTCTAGGGCTCGCAGTTACGCTTCAAAACTCATGAAAGTGGTCCTCATGTGTGAAGATTATCCCGCTGAACCTTGGTTCGCGTTTGATTAAACTTGCGTTGCCCACAGACATTATTTGAAGCATCGCGCCAAAAACCCATTCAAAAATCCCATAGACAGAAACAGTGAAGAACCAGGAAGTTCGGGACTTCCGCATTCAGCCTACAAAAATACGTCATCCCTGGAGCTCTCTATTCAGCGGCATTTTAGTGCCAACTAGATAACGTAGTCCTCTCAGCATAGCCAGGGTCGCTGACACCTTCAAGGTGCTTACCGCCTGTTCACCTGCTGTACTAAAAGGTTATGTAAATGCAATATGTCCGTTTTCTGACGGTTCAGTGTTTCTTGTGCTGTAATTTGTTATTTTGTAAATATTTAATTTATTTTTCATTTTTATTTATTCTATTATTTTATTCATTGGAAGTACTAAAATGTACCTGAAGATTATTATTTTGTATTTTTGTCTGATTAAATGCACAAATTAATCAGATGTTACTCAACAGTTACTCAGTACTTAACTCAAGTATTATTTGGATGACTACTTTTACTACTACTACTACTTTTACTTCTACTTGAGTCATATTATTCTTAAGTAACAATACTCTTACTTGTAGGGATGCACCGATATGAAAATTTTGGCCGATGCCGATAACCGATATTAACATTGCTGTTATGGCCGATAACCGATATTTACCGATGTCGATATGATCTGTATAAAACCACATTTTTATGATCATCACATTTTGTACATACTGAAAAACACATGTTAACACTGAATTTGAAAAAGTTATGCATTTCTTTATTTGCAAAGCCTTTGGAAAAGCCCATAAATCATAGATTTACTGCATTATTTCATATCAATGTGAAGAATTTGGCTGATAATGATAACCGATATTAACATTGCAACATCTGACCGATACCGATATGACCGATATATTAAAAAATGACTAATATCGGCCATACCGATATGATTGCCGATATATCGTGCATCACTACTTACTTGAGTACAATTTTTGGCTCTACCCACCTCTGTTGATTTATTTCTAGACTACGTATATTTTATGAAATATAAATCCATGAAGACTAGACCTACATGTCACGGCTTACTTCTGTTGATTCATCAGACAGGGTCAACATATGGTCGAAAGATGATGACCGGGTACCTGTCTGCAATGGGAGTGGTTGCTGGTGAACGCCGGGTGGGGAAGATTTTAAGAACAACTCATTGTCCCTATCACGAAATGCGCAAACGTGTAAGTATCTTTTGCAAGCCTTTAATGTTGTGGTATATGGTATAATGTATTTTACTAGCTAACTTTTACTTACTTTTCCCCCAAAGGGCGCACGTAACCTTAACCCCGTCCCCTACAGTGCTGCATACATGGGACACAAAATCCACATCGACCAGAATGAAAAATTGGTGATGTTCGGAGTGACACACGTTCTCGCAATAGATGGGTACAGCAGTAAGGTCGTTGCCCACGCAACTATGCCTGTCAAAAATAACCTCACGATATATGAAGAAGTTTACAGGTTAGTCCAGTGCTTCTCAACTTTTTTTGGCTTCAGTACCCCCTTTCTCTGATTTCTGAATCCAAGTACCCCCTAGGGCAAAAATTCAGGCAGGCATACTTTTTTGTGAAAAAGTCCATGGAAAAGTTAGTTACATACAAAGATTTTTTTTTTTACTTTTGTATGTAATATAAAGACTAACTTTTCTCACAACTTCTATTTTTTTTGACTTTCTTTGTGACTTTTTTTGCAACATGTTTTTTGAGATTTTTTGAAACAGTTTTTTGTGACCTTTTTCTGTCATTTTTCCCAACTTTTGTGATTGTTTTTAATGACATCTTTTTGTCATGTTTTACTGTGTGCACAATTATTAGGCAACTATAAGTGTGTAGAACTATTATCCAACTGAATGGAAAAATGTTCCCATCTCACCTGTTTATTCTTCTGTTAAAGTGAGAATAATAAACAAACAACTAAACATTTCCAAATAAACATTTGACATAAAAAAAAAATAAAAAAAATCTGTGACCAATATAGCCACCCTTCTTTTCAATAAGTCACAAAAATACAACTTGGCTAATAATTGTGCAAACAGTGCACTAGTAGATTGCAATATTGTTGGTCTATCCTACATTGCAGACTTAACATTTGATGAGTCAACATTTGATTGAGTCATGTTTCACTATTTTACAGATCAGCAGTTCTTGAATATGGGATGTGGGACCAGGTCAGGGTGGACCATGGTCGGGAATTTTACTTGTCCCTCTACATGCAGGAGATGCTGTCTAACCACAGACACAACTTGCAAAGGCAACCATATCTCCAAACTCAGTCAACAAAGGTGAGGTAACGGTCTCCTTAATGTACAAAATGTGGCTTCTAATGCCCAAAATGAGACTAAGCTTTGGAGATGTTATGTACTGGTACTGAACAAAATAACAAACTCTAGCAATGATTGTTATTGGAATATATAGCTATTTAACACTTAACTTTTTTTTCTCTACCCTTTTCTTGTCTACAGAATCATACGGTAGAGCGAATGTGGGTGGAGATAAATAACCGGGTAAATTACCCAGTGAAGGAGGCCCTCGTGCAGCTGCAGGATCAGGAAGTCCTCATGGACGACAATGTCACAAGATATTGTACATCTAACCTTACTGCTGAGCTGTGCAAGATTGGCATAACAAGAGCTGTACATGCATGGAATGCACACAGAATCCCAGGTGAGTTACATAGAAAAAATGTATCACACAATCCAGTCCTTTTTTTTATTTTAAAGTTGACACAGTGATTTTTAACAATAGCTTGACATTTTGTGACCTATGCTTTGCTTCACAGGCAAAGGAAAACCAAATCGTTTGGCAGCAGGAGGATGTCCAAAAAAACTAGGAGAGGAGTTGTTGCCACATGCCTCCCAAGCAGCAGACATGTACCAGCAGGATGTTGGCTCTTCACTGACTAGAGTCTCCTGCTTTGGAACTGACCCCTTCTCAACTGAGGAGGACAAAATATCAGCAGAACAACGTTTTGCTGCAGAGTACCCTGATATTTCAGTTTTGTTAGACAACGTTGTAAACTATAACTTCGTACCTTTCCAAGATGCATTGCTGTATCTGATAAACATTACGCAACAATATGCATGAAAATGTAAAATAAAGTGTCTTAAGTGCAACATGAAATACAAAAAATGTATAAAAATAAAACTATTCTGTATCCTCTACAGCTGTTCAAGTGCAAAATTCCAACTGGTCTTAGAACAAGGTGCCAGATGTAACAGAGGTAGTCAAGCTTAATTCACAGAACGTGATACAATCACACTTAAAGTGCCTTAAAGGGCTATAGAACAGGTCAGTCTGTGTTGGAATGCTGAGGGGGGCGGGGTCACGGTGGGGGAATTCACCCATTCTTTCTAGGCAGCAGAGTTAGCATAATAGCAACTAGCCCAGCCCAGGAAAACAGGATCAGGGATTCATCGACCGCAGTGAACGCATATTATCTAAACAGACTTCTGCTGGGGCAGAAGTCTTCTGCTGATCCTGTCTGTCTGGGCTGGGCTAGTTGCTATTATGCTAACTGCTGCCTAGAAAGAATGGGTTACTTCCCCCACCGCCCCCCTCAGCGTTCCTACACAGACCGACTCAAGTCGGTGACGTGACACCGCCTCGATGAATCACATCTTAATTACACCAGCCAATATGGAGAGAACATTGTCAAGACTGGTCAGCCTGTGTACATTGACAGAGAACTCCTCTGCCCTGCATTTGAGGCACTGGTCAGATGTCAGCATCCACTGGTCAACGCAGGTTTTGCAGCCAACAAAGCTTTTGCAGCAGATGGCAATCACAGGCTCTTCCATTAGCCCTGTTTGATAAAGAAAATAAAAAGGACAATACACATGCAAGATTAGAGTTCAATATATTATCTTGTCTGTACTTAAAGGAACAGTTCACCCAAAAATTTAAATTCCGTCATCTACTCACCCTCATGCCAGTTAAAACACAAGTAGCAAGTGGCTCTCCATTGACTTCAATACAGTGCATATAAAGTCAATGGAGACCCACTTGCTACTTGTGTTTTAACTGTCATGAGGGTGAGTAGATGACAGAATTTTAATTTCTGGGTGAACTGTTCCTTTAATCTACATATTACATGTTTAAAAGCATGGCAAGGGACAGTTTCACTATAACATGGAAAAGCAGAAATTAATGCTTGATTCACTTGGACATTCAATTTGATCCCGCTTAAAAAGGTAGACTTTAATATAGACCAAACAACAAATTATGTTACAGACCTTTGCATACAATACAACCAAAGGCATCCTTCATGTGTGTTATCATGGTGTGGGTCAGAACCAGCATGGCACCACTGGTGTTGCTGGCACACAGGTCCTTCATGACTGTGCTGACTTCACTCAGTCCTTGAGCAACCAAGATCACTTCTTCTATTTTATCATGGACCTCCTGAAGACCTGTGGAGTCCATATCTTTAGGACTACAAGGAGGGTTAAAAACAACAGAAAACAATTTATTATACAATATTCACCAGTTCTGTTCAGAATGATAACTTTTTTCTAAGAGATGTTATTTAAAACAAAATGAAAGACAAATATTGATAGACAGTAACTAAAATGTTTACCTCAGTTTCTTTCCCTTGGTTCCTTGCTGGAACTCATGGAAGATCTCCTCTGGGACAGCAAGAAACTTTTTTGCATTTTGCTTCCAATACTTGGATCCTAGCAAGAGAGGAAGACAAATCATGTAACAGATATAATGTAAACACTTTAACAGCTAAACAGAATACTTTGTGGGTCAAAAAATTAAGAGACAAAGAGAGCACAGTATTTAAGTAGATGGGGCATGTAGTTTATCAAACAAAGCATTTTTATTTATTATGATGTAATTTTTTTTTTTTCAATTAGTACCTCTTGTCCCTTCGGAGTCCACAATCGCATTTCCCTGGGCATCAGTCAGGATGAGAGGGTCATCACTCTGCAGGGCATCATGTATTTTTGCCAGGATACCTGTGGTTGTGGCTTCAAACTCAAACAGTCTGAGTACAACCATACGGGCAGGCTTCAGTTTCCCCTGGCTGAGCTCAGCAATGAAAACAGACCTAGAAAGATTGTTGTGGGAGTGATCAAATAAATTAATTCCATCTCAAATACATAGCCTACATTACAATTGATCCAATTACAATTGATTCAAGTTTTTAAATTATCTTGGTTACAACGAATCTTAAGAATTACAAAAACAAATACAATGATGTTGATTTATTCATATGTAGCTGGTAGGGGCTCTGAACTGATGGAACTGGGCGTACCTTTGGAAGGTGTTACTCATGCTTGCTCGGGGGGGAGTGGGAGCTATGGCCTGAGCAGCTGACCCTAGAGCAGCAGTGGGCTGTGCTGTACGGTGGAACTGGAAACGGTGCTGGCCTGACAATGGATGAGTCTGCTCGGCGACTGGTAGACCAATATCATCCCCATGAACCTGTAACAGTCACAGATGCAGTACCACATTAGTCCACTAGACCTCCATGCAGGTCTCAGGTCTGTCACTTCGCGTAACATTGGTGTGTGTGTGTGTGTGTGTGTGTGTCAATACTGCCACTATATTGTTCCTATACATGTGTGTGAGACATATTAGTGCTGTAGCGACAAGGCTTTATATGGTCGACCAACTTATAGTTAATAAAACAGTACGTGCGAAATCCCACAACTGCCGTAGCCTGAGTCTGTGCATGTTATGGTGCTGGCTATATCCTGGAGCAACACATACACACCACCAAGCTGTTACAAACCTCATAGTGGCCACGAGGTCTAAGGTCCAAGCAGCTGAAATGTCCAGCCGATCCCGGGAATATCGCCACATTGTCATCATCAGTTATGTACAGGCTAGGAGCATATACCTTTGAAAGAAAACATTGAGGAGCATTAACAAGTCGGCTAGTCGTGTGCTAGCATTGATCTTAGCATGTTCTCCAAGCAAACGAAAAAAAGTGTTACCTACCTGGAATATTCTGGCGATTTTATCGCCAATCATGTCGTCCTCCTTAAGCGTTAGCCTTTTGTTTCCTTTAAAAAGGATATAACTGGTCGAGTCCATTGTTAAGCCAGAGCTCCACATGAATTAGCACCGCACAACTTCACCGTGCGCGTCCTGGGCATTGAGCTGGGCATTGAACTAAAGTTCCTGGGGTACACCTGGGGTACACGGACCTTCCTGACAAGCGGACCAATCCGTGCGATTATTTATTTTATTTCCGGGCCGCAGACTGAAAAGCGTAAAAATAGAAAATAGAAAATGGAAATACAGAAATGTAAGGCCTTTCCCCGAAAACTACATTTTGAGTTTAAATGCAATCGTTTTTTTTAAAAAGGGTAATTAAATTAGTTGTCCGATTTTTGTTTCGGGAATGGAAATAGAAAACATTGCCCTAAATTTGTTTTTTAATTTGCGTTTCAGAATTGGAAATAGAATGAACGGAAGGTACACGGACCTTTTATGTGCCGTTAAAAGGGTGGCTAGCTAGCAAACGGCTAAATGAGACTACACTTTTGAGTCGATAGGGATATATACGTCAATAACGTCACCACTTCAAAGGGCGAACACGGAAATTCTCTTTCCCTCACCTGGTTCAGCCCCGTTCAGCCCGGGGTAATCAGTGCACACATCAACAACAGTCCAGGTTGAGTGCTGACGTGACGTGGAAGCCTATGCGACAGTGTGTAGTTCTGGATTAGCTTAGCTCGAGCATTTTACTTCTAGGGCTCGCATTTACGCTACAAAACTCATGAAAGTGGTCCTCATGTGTGAAGATTATCCGACGGAACTCTGGTTCGCGTTTGATTAATCTTGCGTTGCCCAGAGACCTTATTTGAAGCATCGCGGCAAAAACCCATTCAAAAATCCCATAGACAGAAACAGTGTTGAACCAGGAAGTTCGGGACTTCCGCATTCAGCCTACAAAAATACGTCATCCCTGCGGCTCTCTATAAAGGCATGTTAACCAGCTCCGCCAAGGGAGCTAGCTCTCTTGGTGTTGCGGTTAACATGCTGGACTCCCAAGCCGAGGGTCGGCAGTTCGAATCCACCCCTGGACAAGCCCTTAACATGGGTTGCTGCAAGTACCACCTACACAACGCCGTTACACAAGCATGCAGCGCAACGGTCACATCAATAGTAGAGACTGAAAAACAATCACAAATTGTAAAGTGCAAAATATAAAGTCCTTTAAAGTGACATGGCATGGTTAATGTTGGTGAGTTATTTATGTAACTTTGAGTGCTACTAAGTTATCTCCCATTTATTTACAGAAGGTGTGAATCAGCTCCTAGAAGGACCAGGAACGACCAAGAAGTCAGAGAAAGAGGTTAGATACATTTCTTGTCACAAATGTTATTAACATGAAATTCATGAAGCTTTGAAATCATTGCATTGATGAATGGGACATCTGTGTAAACTCTCAATGTACATATCATCCCTTGTGCAAAGGATAAAATCACAGTAGTCAAGGCCACTTAAAAGCAGCTGCCCTTGGATTTGATAGTAGCAGTTGTGGCTTTTTGACACTTTGATGTCTTGTCCATTATGGACCACATAGAAATCTTTGATGGTTGAGGCTGCTTCTGTTACGGTCATGTCTCTTGCTCCAAAATGGCACTTCATTTCAAGCAGTCCAGTTTCCCCATCATCACATGATGGCGTCTGGTGTTGCACCAAGAAACTGCAGCTCTGGTTGCAGCATTAGGCCAGCATTATCTAGCGTCTATATATTTCTCCTGGTAGAGCTGCTTTGCCCTTGGCTCATTTGGTTATTATCTTTCCAAAGTTTGAGGCTGTCAATCTTCCCTCTCGCTCTTTGTGCCATTTGTCACAGGCAGCCTGTGGCTTTGTCTCGACTTGAATCTTCCTGGCTTCCTCCAGGTTGAAGCTGTGATTGCTCTTTAGTGTAGATGTTGGGATGTGTATCTCTGGAGAGAGGGGCCTGGGGATGTTGTCTGCACAGGAAGAGGATATGGGCGGGGGATGATACCGGCTTCTTTATCAGTGGAAGCTACGGGAACAGACAAATAAAAATATGACAAGTACACAAACATAAAACATATATTTGTAACATATGAGAGGGAGGGCTAGATTGTGGTTATAGAGCTCAACAGGCACGTGACTTTTCGTGATGTAATTTGCCCCAGAAGAAACAAACAAATAACAACGGGGGGGGGCGGGGGGGGGATTTTGTTCTCGCTTAAACCGAATGTTTTATGGTCACTCAAGATTGTCTGGATCACGTGTTGGCTTGGTTCGAGCCTTAAAACTTGTTATATTTGCATTTATTGAACTTACTTCCGGGGCAAATTACCTCACGAAAAGTCACGTGCCTGTTGAGCTCTATTGGCACTGGTGTTATCATGCAGTCTTATGCTATTTTAGCCACAATGTCCCTTCAATTGATAATGAATGAATCATTGATTAACTCATTGAGTGCCAGCCACTTTTGGAGAACGGACGCTCCCAGTGCCAGAGTTTCAGAGCGTTTTCAGTGATTTCTCGAGGCCCACAGAATATTGTGTGATATTACTATGTAAACACCGAACACGCACAAAGAACGATGAGACTCTATTGTATCAGCAGCAAAAAAAAGTTTATTGATATCATTTTCCGTTCTTTAGTTATCAGCCGGAGAAGATAGGTCAAAAACAGAAAAAATTGGCGTTTCCATCTAGAAGCTGAGATATTGAGCCTTTTGTGAAATATAGCATTTCAAGCACATGACTGACTCTGAAGATAATATTTTCTGATGTGACACCTCAAAAATAATTTACTTCAATAAAACAGTGAAAACAAAGGAATTTTGTTTGGCAAAATAATATTTTTTAGCTGCAATCAGCAGCGCTGGCCCCTGCGTGCGCAGACCCTACACCTTCTTGCTGGTCTTGATTTACTGCTGGTGGGCATCAGATAGCTTGTTCGCCTGTCTCTGTCAATCGAGCCTGCTGTGTGGGTGTTGTGTGTTGTACGCTGCCCTGCGTGCCCCACCCCCCTCCTCCTCCTCCTTCGTGGGAGTGTCTCTGCGCGACTCTGAGTGTCGCTGCGTTTGCTCTCGCTCTGCTTTTGCTCCGTCTGCACTGAAAAGTGCGCTGCATCCCCCCGCTTTTTCACAACCTGTCCCGGCTCCCAGCTGAGAATAATGTAACTTTTCAGAAAGAGGCTGGTGTCGGCAACTAAATCATATGGAGGGGCTATTGCAGCGGAGACGGAGGAGCTCAATTGTGGTGTCAGCAGATTGACTGCTGTTCACAGGCACAGCTATGCTTCATGCATATCGATGCGATTTCCGTTTCCTCATGACTTCTTCTCTCTTTTCTCCTGGCCGTTCTCTAATCTGGAGAGCACTGTCGCCACCTAATGGGTCCCTAAAATAGCTTTTACACATTCGACAGCCACCATACTTTCACAGGAGATGGATCTGGCTTTGATACACGTCCCACCGTCAAAAAACGCAATTGACGACTTTAGTCGTCTTTGGCACTCTACGTCAGAGGTTCTCAAATGTTTTTCAGCCAAGGACCCCTTACAAGATAGAAAATATACCGGGGACCCCCTCGTTCTGATTTGTGATTTTGGGCTAAGCTTAATTGTTTCCACGGTAACGTGCTTGACTTTTAATTTGATAGGTTTGTTATTAGAATGTAATCCATGAACCATTTTAGATTTAAAGCATAAACTATTTTCGTTGAACTATGAAGATTTTGCAAAAAAAAAAATTTTTTTTTTTTTTATTACATTACATTTACATTACGTCATTTAGCAGACACTTTTGTTTTGTCCAAAGCGACTTACAATATCACAATTTGTCAACAGTACAGAAAACCACTATGCAACACAATCAATGACAGCCAAGATATTTTGATAGACTAGCACCATGTAGGAAGTAGTTTGAGAAGGAATAAGTAACATGTAGCATTTTATTAAAAAAAAAAAAAAAAAAAAAATTACTTGAAAACTTTTCGCGGACCCCCTGGCAAAGTGCCACGGACCCCCATTTGAGAACCACTGCTCTACGTCACTAAAGCAATTGACGACTAAAGTCGTCATTGGCACTCAATGAGTTAAATACAAATTAACCATGAACTTGTATTTGCAGGGGAAGAGCCAGAGGAAGAGCAAGAACAGCTGCAAGAGCAACCACAACTCGACCAGCATCCGCCTTCAGAGCTGCCCGCAAGGGAAGAGGAGCAAGAACTGGTGAGATTAAGGACAGTGCTGGCTCAGAGGGATGCTGAAATAGCTGAATTAAGAAAAAATCTGATTCCAAACAGACTGACACCAGAAATGTTGCACCCCAGCAATATTTCAAACTAATTACAGTATTGCACTGGCTTTAGTTATGACCAGTTGAACAACCTGAACCTATGCACTGTGTTTGCAGTGCCAAGCACTGAAACATCTCCACAAACTAGTGTCCCACTGATCTATAAGAGAGTGCATCAAGAAATTAATGAAATGCCACTACGTCACCAAATTTTGCTAGTTCTCTTGAAGTTGCACCAAAACTTTGACTTTAAAGGATCTGGCTTACAGATTTCAGATACCTGAACGCAGCACAGCCACTCTGTTTAACTCATGGGTTGACTACATGTTTGGTGTACTTGGGGAACTCCCTGCATGGCCACATAGAGACATCATAATCTCTCATATGCCAAATAAATATAAAATGGAATTTCCTACAAGTCTGGCAATACTTGATTGCACAGAAATTAGGATAGAGAAACCAAGTGCATTGGTGCTGCAAAGCCAAAGTTCCTCAAACTACAACCAACACTTTGAAATCATTGATTGCATGTGATCAACGTGGTGCTATCATGTTTACACCAACTCTTTTTACTGGATCCTTGTCTGACAGTGACAAGGAAATTGTTCATAAAAGTAACTTTCTAAAGATGCTGAATACACTCATGGAACATAACTACCTGAACAAGGGGGATGGTGTAATGGTCGACAAAGGGTTTCTCATTGAGAATGAGTTGGAAGAGATTGGACTCAGAGTAAATATCCCCCCTTTCGCTCAGTCAAACAGACAGATGGCAGCCACTGATGTCACCAAAACTAAAAAGATAGCTGCTCGCCACAGATGGGCGAAAATACATCATAAAGTATTTTGATACAAATTATTAATTAATTAATTATTTTGTATTTTGAAAATACATAAAAATACATTTTATAAAAACTGATAAAGAGCTGCAACAATTAGTCAATGCATCAATTCATTGCCAAATATTACATTAATTGCCTACTTTGATCATCTGTTCATCATTTTGAGCAATTTCTGTAAGGAAAATGTCCTAATTTTCTGATTTCAGCTTATCAAATGTGACATTTTCTGGTATTCTTAGATGGTAAATCATCTCTTACTCCTCTGTGACAGTATTCTCCAATGTGTACCCTCTAACACATTACAGTTCTTTCATTTCAGTTTTAGCTGTTTTTCAGCACAGCTAATTTCTCCCTCACTTCAGCTGTTAATCACCTTCTGTGAGGGCTTTTGACTTACAGGCAGCATTTCTACATGTTAACCTCAAGCTTTGGAACTTTGACCATGTTAGCCCTAGATATCTGACATCATAATAGTATCCCTAGAGATGATGCGCCATGGCTGCAGTTATGGAAATCGCCGGATCCACGGGCTCCCAAAATCATGACTGACAGACAGACAGACACCGCCCACCCACCTTGGTGCCATCGTGCAAATGTGCGCCATCGGCTCATACTACATCAGAGTTGCTTGAGTGACATCACTGATGACATCGCAACTGCCTGAATAACATCACAGTTGAGCAAACAGTGGCTCAAGTGACATCACTGATGACATCACAATTGATCGAGTGACATCACTGATGACATCACAATCATGACCCACACTGCCGTCACACACAATGCCACCCACTTTGCCAATTGTGCCAGTTGTGTCTTGATACATACAATATGATACACTGGTTTGAATATGCAGTCATTTGCAGATAGGCCAGTGCATGCAATATATAATCATCAATTTATATTAGTAATTTATCTCTGGGGGAATTTCCACCAGCACAAGGCTTCATACTAGACGAAGAAGTGATGTGAAGTCTGACTCAAGACCCACCCTACTCTGCCTCTGATTTGTCGTTGAGTTTGTTCTGAGGGTAAGGCAATCAGAGGTAGAGTATAGAAGTGACATGTCACATTTTTTTCCTCCACAGTTTAAACCTGTGTCAATGGTAAGAATGTGTCAATTTGAGAATAAAATAACATAAAATTAAAGAAAAAAGTATTTTATGTATTTAAAATACACAAAATACAAGGTCTGAAGTATCTTGATACAAATTGCATCTTATTTTTCTCGGTCCAGCCAATTACAAAATACACAAATGTATTTGAAATACGTTTTTTAAATACATGTATTTAAAATACTGCCCATCTCTGCTGCTCGCAGAGTTCACGTGGAGAGTGCAATCGGCAAAGTAAAGACATTTAAAATTGTAGCAGGCAGAATCCCCAACATCAGGTTAGGCAACATAAATAAAATGTGTTATGTTGTGAGCATGCTGTCAAATTTTCAACCCAACATACTGTAAAGTGATCCTGTGTATCCTTGTGTAGAGCAGGGTTTCTAACACATGATAAAGGCTGGGTAACTCCCGTCAGAAATGATTATATTCCATGTACAATGTTGTTGTTTTTTTTAATACGTGATTGAGCAGATCAGTGTACACTGTACTGTTGGTGATTACAATAAAGTGGCATACTAATGTGACCAGAGCTGTTTTGATTGATCATCTCTACAGTGCTGAGCCTAAGCTGTTCCACCCTTTGACCTCTGGGTGTCCCCGGAGGTCAACTCAACACCACTGATGTGATGTAGAAGAAAACAATGCAAAAGGTAGAAAAGGCCAGCACTCAATAATGTCCTTTAGGTGTTTAATACATAAAAGGTACAGCAGCAACAACGTACGCATTTCAGCAGGTAGCCTTCATCAGCGTTGAGTCAACGCAAAGATTGTCATCTAGTGGTTATTTGCATAAAAACACACAATTTGGTTAGGAAATTATTGTATCTTTATTTAAATATTTGCTTTGATTAAAAACAAATTAACTCAACTTGTGGTACTTGACAAAGTAACGTATAATATTAATGAAATCCTATTGGTAATAAGTTATATTACTGAGTTACTGTAAACTTAAAGTTTATATTAAGTAATATATTACATGTAATGTTACTTTTGTAATGAGTTACCCCCAACACTGATCCCAACTGGAGGTAGCTATGGAATGGACGCTGTCCTGGTATCTGGCTCCCTCTGTTGGTGTGATGTGTGCATGGCTGAGAGAGGGGATGCCAGATAAAGGCAGCTATTCTGAAAATCACTTATTTAGACAGGAATGTAGCATTACCAAGCCACTCTTCCTGTTTCATTCATTAATACCGTACTTTCTAAAGTGGAGTCCCTCCCTCCAGCCCTCCCCCTTTACCCTCCATGTGCTGTTTGTTTAGATCCCCCCACCCCCCACATGCAGACTAGAGACACATTGTTACGTCACGAGAACAGCAATCAATTCAACCAGAAGATACAGATGCGTCATGGCCATCTTCTCTAAAAGATACCAAGACATTTTCGGACAGCCTCTATGATAATGGTAAAGGTAAAGTCCCACAATGTGTGAAATTTGTTCTCCGCATTTGACCCATCCCCTGGGGGAGCGGTGAGCAGCAGCGTGTGCCGCGCTCGGGAATCATATGGTGATCTAACCCCCAATTCCAACCCTTTGATGCTGAGTGCCAAGCAGGGAGGCAAATGGGTCCCATTTTTATAGTCTTTGGTATGACTCGGCCGGGGATCGAACTCACAACCTCTCAGTCTCAGGGCAGACACTCAGACCACAAGGCCACTGAGCTGGTTCTGATAAAGGAGAATGCCCACAGGATGTCTGGTAAGATTAAGAAATCTGTTTTTGTCAGATTTGCTGTCTGACATACTGTTGTTCTCGGGTCAAAAATGCAGCGTTCATGTTGTAAAATATAAATTCCATGCAATTCTCATTAGAACCACTACGAGGCAGTGTTGTACTGCTGATAATATTAATAGCCCCCCCCCCCCACTAGACAGGAATTATTATTTCAAGTTTCTTGCAAAGAATGATTGATCATCTTGAAAATACACATAATAATACTAGCACTTGGCAGAAAGCACTAAACCTTGCAAGACCCAGAGAAGCAATGATCCACTCACAATCACTGCAAATTGATCATTAGTGGCCTCAGGGGCATTTATTTATTTATTTATTTATTTATTTATTTATTTATTTATTTATTTATTTATTTATTTATTTATTTATTTATTTATTTATTTATTTATTTATTTATTTATTTATTTTCAGGGACAGTGCAACATTAATGAACATTTGCATGTAAATGTGCCGGATTGTAGCCTTAGCTAATTTCCAACCGTAGTCCCTCGACAGGTAGAGGTAAAGTGCAAAAAGTTTAAAAAGAAGAAGAAATAGAAAAATTAGTGCATACATAGGGCAACTGACAGGGATATGATGTAAGTGACATATACATACTGTACATATGGGGTAAAGAGGAGAGGAGACATACATATACATGAAGGAGGCATTTAACTTTCCAATTCAGGTGTGCATATACAGACTTTCAATTCAGGTATGCAATACAAATAAAGCAAAAACAGGAGACATTAGGGACATTGACTAAGGTAGACATTGGACTTTCAGGGTTATACATATACAAAAAACAACACATGAAACAAAAGGGTTTAGATGTGGTCGCAGTTTTGGTTTGATCTGAGCCATGACTTTAACAGCCCCTTGAAGGTGCGAATACTGCTACTCTCTCCGACTGACATTGGTAGGCTATTCCACAGTTTGCTACCTCTGTAGGACAAAACATTTTGTCCTACAGAGGACCGTCTCAGAGGTAGTTCACAGTCGCCTCTCGATGAGCTTCGCGTGATGTTCTGGGTAGCTCTCCGCTTGATAAAGTATTCTAAAGGAGGTGGTGCTAGCCCATGAAGGATTTTATAGATCATACAGGCAATTTTAAATGTTTTATAATTGTCAAAGCTGAGGAGCTTGTACTTGAGAAGGATATTGCAATGATGGTAAGATGTAGGTTTCTTATCTAAAACTTTCAGAGCCTTTTTATATAGAGACTCGATGGGCTTCAAGGTGGTTACTCCTGTGAAGGACCAGCTCGTAAGGCAGTAGTCTATATGTGCAAATATCATTGAGTGGAGGAAAGTTAAGGCCGCACTGTCAGTCAGAGATGCTCTAATCTGCCTGAAGTTGCAGAGATTGAATTTGAGAGTTCAATACCTTTTTAATATGACTCATGCATCATGCAAGCCACAATTCTGAGGGGGCGACATTCAGTGGCGACCAAAGGTCACCGGCTAAAACAATTTGGTGGCGACCTGAGGTCTGAATAGATCTGCAATGATTCAATCAGTCTGCCCAGATAAAGTGTGCTGAACCCACTCATGGTTGATTGATTTATCTATCAATCGGTCCATTTAGCTATTTCTAAAATGTTGGTATTGCTTCACCCAAAATGTTATTCACATAAAAAGTCCACAATGCAACTTATTTTAAAGAACTGCATCTTGACCCGGAGACATCAAATGGAATTCAGTGTTTTGCTAACTACAGTATAACATGTGATAGTGGTGGTAAAAACTAACAGCTCACTGCCATAACAGCTCTGGCTAACATTACAATGCTAACTTTAGCTGCATAGTAGGTACAAGTAGCTAACTTGCTATGCAAACTATGCAAACTATGCCTATAATAACTAACATTTCATTTTCACATGTTTGAAAATGGGATTGATGCTGCCATGATTACTGTTTTTATTTTTTTTTAATCTGAGGGGGGCACCTGCCCCCCCCCCCCCCCCCCCCCCCCCCCACGTGGCCTAAATATCATTCCTTCAGTACTGAATTGTTTGCTGTTCATTGACCACTGAGTGGTGAATCCACTGACAGTAATCCAAGGCGTTAATGAGGTGCTGCTGGTTGGTTGACATGAGTTGTCTCAAGGTCTGAGGTGGAGACAGACGCGATGAGACAGAGAGATAGAGAGAGAGAGATGTGACCTTTGGTTGGTGATCTCACAGCCAAGCTGTTAAATATTTATCTTGGATGGCAGAGCTGAGAGCAGCTTCTGGACTCAGAGTGGTGGAATCCAGCAGGCTGCTGTGGGAACAGACTGATAGAGCAGAGTGGTGGAATCCAGCAGGCTGCTGTGGGAACAGACTGATAGAGCAGAGTGGTGGAATCCAGCAGGCTGCTGTGGGAACAGACTGATAGAGCAGAGTGGTGGAATCCTGCAGGCTGCTGTGGGAACAGACTGATAGAGCTGTCACTTATCAGGAAGTCTGCGAAGCCTGGAACGGACACACAGAGATTACAGTAAGCAGATACAGTTGATCCACAACCACACTTTGCAGCAAGTGAAGCATTAGCACGAGGTAAACCTGCTTCTTCTCCTCGCTGCCGGGTTTTTCCTATAGCCTACTGGGTGGGTAAATGGGGCCTGGTATTGGAGCAGAGCATGGAAACACTGATTCTTCGCAGAGATCCTGTGTGCACGCCCATGTGTGCGTGTGTGTGTGTGTCTCTCTGTGTGTGTGTGTGTCTGTGTGTGTATTTGCACTTGTCCATGAGTACACTTACATTATACCTGTAGTGTGTGAGGTGACAGGTGAATACGCTAGGCTACTTTACTAACTGAGCCATCTGGATCTCATGGGATGCACACTGGTCTGTTTGTGTCTGAGGTGAAAGTGATAGACACCAGATCTAAGACGTGACATATTGAATATAGAGTGAGGATTACTGGCTGATTATGTCACACAGGTCTGGAAATGGCCTCCTCCTTTCCCTCACGTGAAACAGTAAAAGGCAGTGCGACTGCAGCTTGTGCCTGTATGGGAATCTCTATTATTTCCAGCTGTGGATGGAAACTATTACTGAGTCCCTTCTCCCTGATGAGCTGTAGAGAAGACTGGATGCATGCACAGACGCACGCACACCCACACACACACACGTGCAGTCATGCACACACGTGCACACAAATGCAAACATACACTACACACATACACACGCCTACACACATTCAGACCCAAGCTGAATCATTCGCCGGAGATAAAAGACACCCTGTTGGCCTGAAAAGAGAGGGAGGGGGAG
>NC_139631.1:22547743-22555243 GCF_964638095.1 Poromitra crassiceps | reverse complement strand
GCTTCCATGCAATGTGATGCAGCGACTGTGAAGCACTAAAATCCAATGTAAAGAGGTGTGTCCTATTTGGCCAGTGTAGTAATAACTTCTGGCATTGATTTCAGAGTCACCGCCTCACGTTACATGGACATTCTATTATGGACCCTTGAAAAGTCATGGAAAAGTTTTGAAATTTGTATCCATGAAAATATGTGGGAAATGCCATACTGTATAATGTCACTGCTGTTCATCTGTGTACTGCAGGCCCTCTGCAGAGAGGGAAGTGTGATTTACTGTAGTGTTGTCCAGGTCCTGCTGCAAACACATTGCCTCTCCATTGACAAGTAGCACGCAGACTCTCCGACTCCTCCTGTGGCTCAGACTGAGGGAGCACCATACAAGGAGGTGGAATAGCTCCCTCCTGATAAATGTGTGTATCCCCCAATAACCGCATATCATAAACTCGCAGCTCCAGGACCTTGTATGGGCTACGTCTGTGTTCCCACATTTGCCAAGTTGCAGAGGGGAAGCGGCGCGGCAGGAGTCGGCGATCAACCTTACCGGACCTCTCGCATCTCTCACATAACTGCTCAGTGACTCACCTCAACATATTTACAAAGTAATGCCAGCTTTATTTAGTCGTTAGAACGGGCTTGTAATTATTACCGCCCCGACAACTTATTCACGCACGATCCTCTCCTCTCAGTTTTATGACCCTCTTATGCAACTTGTTGCGTTACAGTAACATTAGATAATACTTCACCACTCCATCGGTCGCTCTGCCAGTAGGTAGTTATGGTTTGCAATAGCATCCACACTATAAGATGTTTACACTTTTTGATGTTTTTTTCCTCCAATGTAAGAGTGTTTATGTTCAAATGTACAGTGCTTCCCCAAACAAAATGACCACCTTATGCAAACAAGCACATGTTTTTTGGTCGGTGTCCTTCATGTACTGTTGGTGACTTAGGTCCGCTCATATGGAGTCAATGATTAACTACTAGGCCCTTCCACCATGCTGCTGCACACTGAGGCAGAGGGTGGTGCTCGTACTGTTTACGACATGCAAATATCACGTTCAGGATCAACACGTTCTGCATTGTCAGTACTTGTAGATAATATAGAGACAGCATATTCCTCCCTCTGACCAGAGATGATAACCTTCCTGGTGGCAGGTCACAGAAGTTCATAGTTCACCACTGTGACAGTTACTCATTAGGGTCTGTGTGGTCGTCTTGACACTCTTTTTCCTCGTGAGAACAATGCAGTGTGGTGTCAAAGAAGGTCATCGCAGGGCAAGCCCAGTCGCAGAAAGACCTGGCCACGTCCTCCTCCTCCACCTCCTCCTACGGAAGCTGGGAAGGGTCAAAGGATGGGAAAGAGTCACTATAGTTTGTCGAATAATGATTTAATAAGAAACTTGATTTATCATCAGCTTGTTGCAACACTCAATGAGAACTATAGTAATTTCCCAGAAAGACCTGGCCACGTCCTCCTCCTCCACCTCCTCCTACGGAAGCTGGGAAGGGTCAAAGGAGGGGAGAGAGAGTCACTATAGTTTGTCGAATAATGATTTAATAAGAAACTTGATTTATCATCAGCTTGTTGCAACACTCAATGAGAACTAGAGTAATTTCCCAGAAATCTTGCTGAGATTAAAACACCAGACTGGCAAGTTGGTAAAAATGTGTAGCCTACAAATGGCCTCATATTTCCACACATTTGCAGACCAGGTTGTTTTTGTTTTTTTATTATCTCTTTGTCAAATTTGCTATTCTGGGCAGTGGAAACCTCCCATTGATTTCACTGTCTCACAGGGTGTGGTGAGGTTCACTGACCCTGTGCTGCTGACTAAGTCTGCTCTGGCTCAACAACTTCTCATAAATAGCCTGCTTTCTCATGTAGTCCATTCAGAGGAAAAACCACTGCATCCTAATGCCTCAGTGAAGTAACTTGTTTTCGTAACAGTATCACCATAGTGCTGATGATGATGATGATGATGTTGTTTATGGAGTGGGCTGTATCTGTGACTATTCCATTTCCTGGTTCGGTTTTCAGAGCTGAACATCTGGTCCAGTTCCTCCATGGACCAGATGAGTTCCCTGAGGCTTGCTCAGACAGTGATTTCAGAACACCCCTCTCCCCGACCCCCATTTCTCATCATGTCCTCAATTATCCTCTGCCATTGTCCCAGTTTAGCCAGTCATCCCGCTGGGCACATACGGGAAAACACATGGCACGGTTAAAATGCTCCAAAACAAATTGATTTCAGTGAGGCAGAAATATGAAATGTGGTGGGTATGGGTGGGAAATGGGTGTTCTGCATACTATCTGTCTAACGTCTAACTTACACACCAAACATCTCAGTGCCTTTGTGTTGAGCTCATCTTCGAGATGAGATCACATGGACCTTTTATGGCATCGCTTTCTCTTCCATCCAAACTCAAACTCATCTACAGGTGGTGATTATGCATCTATCTCACCTAATAGGGATTTAACTTGTATAGTCTTTGACTATAAGGCTTAATAGGACCCACATTTCAGAGGGATAGCGTCAAGGTACTCACACAGCACCGGCCGCAGGATCCCAGTCCATGTGGAGGTGATAGCTGCCTGTGCCGTCCAATCGCAGTAATGAGACGAGAATGCATTGGGTGTTTTGAGAAACCTCAGGGGAGCCAGTCTTCTGGTGAGGGACTTCAGATATCGGCACCGATTTGACCTTATTTGGCAGGCTTGTGTTTGGTGCTCATGGAGAGGGAATGTGTGCAGCGCTGGAATATTTCTCAGCTGGATTTAACTCCCCAGACTCCACAGACAAAGGCACAGAGACACAGGAGACACTCCTTTGGCACAGGCCTGCTCATCACGATGATACTATGCAGTAGGCCTTTACAGCTGTGCACTCTAAAAGGATGTGGTGAATAAAGAAAATGTTGTAACAACAACAATGGCTTAACTTTTCTAATAACATTTACTCCTGTCCTAATTACTCTTTTATTACATCAATATACAGCGAACTGTGTCTCAGAATAATTCACACCCACAGGAATATAATGATGGGCGATATTCATATTTTATTCAGTGTGTTGTTGTCACCCGAGTCGGGATAAACGCTGTTGTTATAGTAGGCTACTGGCTTTGCAGTTGGCCAGTGTTGATTGATTCTGTATCTCATTAATAATATTTTTTTAATATCTTTATACTGTTGTGAAATACATGGGTTTGGCAAACAGAGAGAAGCTTCTTGTAGTCCAGTAGTTGCCAGAGGGAAGCTTCTTGTAGTCCAGTAGTTGCCAGAGGGAAGCTTCTTGAAGTCCAGTAGTTGCTGTGGAGGTTTGAATGGCAGCAGTGTGTGGGTGGAAAAGGACCTCCATTGTTTGCCCTTCTTGAGTTTTGAATTAAACAGGCTCGTGTGGAAAGACTATTTGTCGAAAACGCCAATGAATTATGCATCTGGTTATCCAGTTATCAGTTAGAATGGACCTTTAAAGTGAATGTCAACATACTGATACCCTTTCTAATGAGTGCAGCATGTCAAACACATTGTAAAGCATTTTAAGCTGAATGTAGCTCATTTACATTTCTGGCTATTGTTCTATACATAATGAACTGATTGTGATTGCGTTCAGCGATGATATGATCTCTGTAGTGCCTGTCTGAGCAGTAAGGCCATTGATACAGGGGCGATCCTCCGGTTCCCATATTTTTCCTTCTATGTAACACAGTTTATTGGGGGATGATGACTCAGATAGGGTGACATGGTTGTCTGGAAACTGGAATATTGATTCTATCACCGCATGGACTGTGTGTTGTCTTCTAGCGAACAGAGACACAGTGCATAGTTTTTCGTGGGCTTGACCACAATGATTATAGACTCTAATGCTCAGCTGCAGATGCCACATGGAAAAGTCATCATCGGGCCCAGTTCTCTTGGACAGCTCTCAGGCAGCCTGTAGTAGGCTGGCCCGCACTCGCTCATTACTTTCTCCCCGGCCTCCTAGGCTGCACAGCCAGAAGCACACGTCATGGTTTTCACCAAAAAAGAAGCTAATCCTTACATTAACCCTATATTGTTTAACCTCAATGGAGATTTAATTAGCAGATATAACAATTTTGACCACACTCAGAGAGTGGAGAAGAACGGAGAAGAGAATCACTTAACAATTTGTTAGGAGCAGCAGAGGCCAGGGTTGCGGATCTGTGGTTACCATGCCAACTCTGTTATTATGGGCCCATTTAGCCACTGTAGATGAGAGGTGCCTGCCCGCGTACATGAGCGGAAATGGCCTCCCCCTCATTCCTCCGTGCCTTTGATGTTGAAACAGCAGGCCTAATCTGCTTCTCAGAGGTGCCATTGATGAGGAGCGGCTCTCTGCTTTCAGTAGCTGACTTTCTCCATCATCCAGACCCTCCAGTCTGGCCTCTGTGCGACGGGGACGCGCGAGGCGTGTGAGTCACAGTCATTGTTTTGGACGGCCTTTTCCTTGGTAACGGGGAAACGCGGGTGATGCTAACTTTCCTCCTTTAGAGCTCGAGGGAAGTCGGATAATGGAACACTTGTCAAGTCCACTTGAATATAACATTTGATTTATGACAGCGGAGACTTTTTGGAACCCCAACCAACTAATAGGGGTGGGAGAAAAAATCGATTCACCTAAGTATCACGATTTTTAATGTCACGATTTTTTGAATCGATCTTTTATTCCAGAATCGATAATCGCAAAAGCAAAAAAAAAAAAAAAAAAAAAAAAAATTTTTTTTTTTTTTTTTTTTGGTGCCTGCAGTCAGGCTACTCACTGAACAGCAGGCCAGGCGCTGCCTACTGGTTTACTAGTGGTTTTATTACTTTATTAGTTAGTCTGAAGTAATAATTACACTTCAGGGTTAAAGTGGGTGCATCTCATTGTAAAATTGGACTTGGCCCAAATTGGGCTTCAAACGGCCCAAATTGGGCTTCATAGACCCAAATTGAGCTTCAAACGGCCCAAATTGGGCTTCAAACTACCCACATTGAGCTTCAAACGGCCCAAATTGGGCTTCAAACGGCCCAAATTTCACGCGCGTCGGCCCATATCGGCCTGGCCTGCTTGGTATCTAATGCCCGGCCTGAATTATGATCCCAGTCCACCCCTGTTTTTAACTATATCGCCCAGCCCTACTCATGATATATAATATACAGTCTCTAGTGTATGATTCAACTTTTCCCATGTTCTAATCTAGTGTAAAAAAGCAAACAAACTGAAAAAAGAAAAGAAAAAAATTAACAAAAATCGCAATAAATCGTAATATCGAATCGCAATAATCGTAGAATCGCAATACTTAAGAATCGCAATATATATCGAATCGGCACCCAAGTATCGTGATAGTATCGAATCGGGAGATAAGTGAATCGGCACAGCCCTACCAACTAATGAGTCAGAGTTAAAACTTCTGCTGATGAGGACGGTTGCGTATACTGTAAATGCATTGAGATTCAGCATTCTGTAGGGATTTGAAAGATACACAAACATAATGCAAAATATTTTTTCTCTTTGGACCAGTTTCAGATCTTCAGTGAAATAAGATTAATAGATGATAAATGTTTTTCATTATAGACAATGTGAAGTGATGATGTCATCAGTGATGATTTTTTTTTAATACTAGGGATCTCGCACTCGATTCCTAGGCTCGCCCAGCTGGCCCTGCAGCTCGCATACGCAGCTCGCCCACTGCGTGGCCTCGCCCTGGCTGCTTCTTGATGGCATACTTCAGGGATGCTGGATCACATGTCCTGGAGCTGGCAACATTCAGCTGTCCATGGCTGAAGATGAGGGTCTGAAGCCAGACTCCCACTTCTTTTTTGTGACATCACTGATCATTGATGATGTCACAGTGGGATTTATGACATCACTGATGATGTCACACATCACTGGGATTTCTGACATCACTGATGATGTCACAGTGGGATTTAGGACATTACAGTGGGACATGGGACAGACAGACAGACAGACAGACAGACAGACAGAGAAACAAACAAACAAACAGAGCCCTAGCTCCCATTTATATACTGATGATGATGATGATGGATATCCCACCTGATAGGAATAATTTGTCTGGCATTACTGTTAAGAATTACTGATAAGTGATTGTTGAATTTCTCTTCATAAAAGGTATAAAAACACTGATGGCACGTTTTCTTTGCAGATACGTTTGATGCTGGCTGCAAGAATTTTATATCTGACACAAGGACCATAACAGATCACATGCAGTCTCAGGTAAAGGCATTTACATATAATTGATAAGGCATGATGTTATCTTCAGATAGCTTTGACAAGGACACACTTTTAAACGTGTGAAATTAAAAGTAATACTATTTTATTATTAACTGGCCACAAAAACCATGAGGTAGGCTGGCCCTCATGTGAGAGGGCTGGAACGATCACTATGGAGACCACAGGAGCACCAGAGGGCTTCAGACCATCTCTAGCACTGCTGGACTTTGAGGTTGACATCAACGACCCTTCCCCAACCCCTTTGGCCCCGGCTCCGCCGCCCGTCCCCAACCCCTTTGGCCCTGGCTCCGCCCCCCGTCCCCAAACCCTTTGGCCCTGGCTCCGCCCCCCTTCCCCAAACCCTTTGGCCCCAGGTCCGCCCCCCGGCCCGAGAATAGGCAGGCCTGGTGAATAGGTAGTTAATGGGCTCATAATGGGCCTCTCCTGTTTCAGTGCCCCCGCTCTGCACCTTGAATGAAGCCTTTCTGCAGTCGCGGCAAGAGAGATGATGAAGTGGGTGGAACAGCACCTCCCACTGCTCCTGCTTTAAATAAATTAGGGGCCTTTTCATCAGTGCAGAGGCCAGTTATTCTCTAGAGAGAATAGCTGCGTTGCTAACAAGTTCACATGACCTCCCCGAGCGAGCGGTGTTTACCCAGGGACAACAGGAGGACACGGCAGGACGCGAGCGAAAGTTCACACATTGTTTTTGCTGATCCATACTTCTCACTTCCTCTTCGTTTAGCAACGTGTGGAAGTGGTGGACCATCCAAATGGCTCCCAGATGGTCTTCTCAGCGGACGGCGTTCCTTCTGATCAGCAGCAGTTCCTAACATCTCCAGAGCTGATCCAGGAGGTGGTCATCTCCCCCGGGCTCCCGACCCCTCCTCTGAGTCCCTTTCGGTCCACAAGACTGCCGCCCGAGCTCAAGGCAAGCTATCTCTTGGATTCTGTGTCCATGACATGCTGCACTGGCTCCATAGAATTCAATGTACAAGTGCTCCTCCCTGTGGAAATGTGATGCATCACAAGTCATTTCCAGCCATGGAGTGGTGTTGAAACCGTTTCTAATGTAATCCAGTTTTTATTACATTGCATTGTAATGTTTTTCTTTGGATTAATGCCCTTCTCAAGGTCTCAGAGATGAACGGGAGCGGCCCAACCACTCTTAGCTTCGGATCCTATTATGCCCCTTCGCAACCAAATGGTAAGGTCATAATGTTCAAATCCATGGTTCATATCCAAATCACCAATTAGTTTCAAAGAA